>NC_056730.1:1054155932-1054217138 GCF_019279795.1 Protopterus annectens
CCTTCACACCTCTTATTTGAAACATCCTGAAAAACTTCATCAATCAAATCAACAGGGTATCCCCTAGCCAAAAACATTTTCTTCATAGTACAACCTCGGGTATGAAAATCATCCTCAAGACTGACCATATGTGAAATTCTAACATACTGGCCTTTCACAACCCCCTTCTTAACATGCTCAGGGTGACTACTCTGATAGTGAAGTAAATTATTACAATAAGTAGGCTTTCTGTACAAATCACTTATAAATTCATCTTTGTCAATGTTCTTCTTAATGGTGACATCCAAATAACTGATGTCACTTGTTCTATAAACGTGGGTAAACTTCAAAAAGTCACTAGTTCCATTAATAAAAGTAAGAAACTCCTGGAACATCTTTTTCATCCCCCTTCCAAACAAAAAATAAATCATCAATGTAATGTAGGTATAAACCCCATTTATAACAGAAGGGAGATGTGAATAGATACTTTCTTTCCCACATGAGCATTACAATATTCGCAAAAATGGGGGTACAAGAGGCCCCCATAGCAACTCCACTTTTCTGAACAAAGAACTGACCATCAAAATAAACAAGGTTGTATTTCAAAACTATTTCCATCAATGTGACTAACACAGAAACCCGATTGCTGTCAAACAAATGGCTATCATATAGAAATTCTTCAAACCAGTCCAGTCCTACAGAATGAGGAATGATGTTAAACAAATTAACAACATCAACAGTAAGAAAAGTAAAATCCACATCATAAACTAGATTTTTGACTTTACTCTAAACATGCCAAGAGTCAATGCAGATATGTTTCTCAGTTTTAAGAGCATTTTTAAGGATTGTGTCAATATAGCTACCCAAAAAATGGGTCTTAGACCCAACTGCACTGACTATAGGTCTCATAGGTGGATCATTTTTATCCTTATGGATTTTAGGTATGCCGAAAATTCTCGGCACCCTAGGAAATTTTACAGTAAGAAAATCAAACAAAGTTATATCAATTTGCATATATTGCATATATATATATATATATATATATATATATATATATATATATATATATATATATAGCAGAATAATGGATACTGCTACCATCCAAAGGTCTCCTTCCAGAAATATCTCACCTAATGTCCAAAAACAGCAGGAAAGGACCACCACAACAAAATAAAACATAAACTGATTTTAATATAAGAAAAACAAGCACTTTCACGTGTATAAAAACACGCTTCCTCAGGTTTTAACAACAGTGAATCTCAAGGAGTATAAATACATATCAAATCTAAAGCTCATAGGTTAATAGATTAATAGACTAATAGACTTATAGATTAATTGTTCCTACAAATAGTAGGAGCAAATAAATGACTCAATCAGTCTTGCTCCTTAAAAACAAAGCAAAACAACGCCTTAAATTTCATAGCAGTACTCCAGTAAAACATTTCAAATAAAAAGCTTAAAAGTAACTAACACCACAGAAGCATAATACTCTGTCATGTATATAACATAAAATAAACAAGGTTAATATAACTATAAATATGTATTTTAACATATCTAATAATATATCTAATAACTAAACCCAAGAATAGTGGTTGAAAATAATATATGCATATCAGAAAATACAAAAACAAAATAAATAAAATAAAAATTAAAATACAACTTGATAAGCATCAATTAATTGTTAAAACCCGAGGAAGCGTATTTTTATAAAAAAAAACTTATATAAGAAAGCACTTGTTTTTCTTATATTAAAATCAGTTTATGTTTTATTTCGTCATGGTGGTCCTTTCCTGCTGATTTTAGACATATATATATATATATATATATATATATATATATATATATATATATATATATATATATATATATATATATATATAAATATATGCAGATCTAAAATAGTGATGTATTTTATCTAAGCAGACTACATGTATACCTATGTTAGGACTTAAGTTAAGGTTGTATTGGGATTTGTTTACTTTTTTCTTGGACTCCCTGCATCCACAATACCTACAATCTCATAAATTACTTGTTCGTGTTAGGGTGAAACAATAGTTTGCCTGAGAATTCTTCCTGCTGTTTTGGGAAATTTTAACTCTTCCTCAGTGTTTTGTGACTAAAAGGTTGGGACATATAACTGAAGGGAGTGAGACATACAGTGCAGCGCTTACTTTCCTTCCTCGTTGTATCATATGTAACAGGCAGATTTCAGGATTGCAGGAGAGTGAGCACTTGTGATGAGAAGGATTATTTTAAAATTTTTTTTTTATTTTGTAGTAGAAGATTTTTCTTTTTCTTTCTTTTTTATTGGCATTTTAAACCCACTGTTTGTTATCTATTAGTGCTCTTATAATCAAGTGTCTCATTCATTCTCCTGTGGGATGAAAGCTGATCTTGAGACACCATCATTCAAATGGCCATCTGGATTTTTCCTGTAATGGCTTAAATCCACACCCTGGTGGCTGGTTTATATTTTTGCAGACAGAAGGACCTGCTTTGCATTCCTCTCCATGGTAGTCTACATACTCCTGCATGTGTCACTCTGAAAGCCACTGCCAATGAAGACTTTGTGCAGAACTAAGCCACCATTTTGTGCCCATATTTTATCTGCTTTACTCCCACTTCTCAATGAGTGTCAGTGTCACAGCAGACAAGACAAGCTGGATGAGATGATAGCAGTGGCGGCTCTTGATATCGGACTGCAGCCCCCCCCCCAGCTATGAACCACAGTGGTACAGTCCTGCAGTCCTCCAAATCTTCCATACAAAATGAATCCAGACTGCTGCCTTACCAGTCTGGATTCAGGAAGAAGGAAGCAGACTGCTGATTCCCCAGACGTCTATGTGGTGCTAACCGCATAGACTGGAAGGGGACTGGACTGCAGAGTTAGCAGTCTTAGAACACTCCAGGAAAGAGCCACAAATCTGGAAGTATACATTCCGGCTTCAATGAGAGCTTTTGAGTCTTGCTGCGGATTAGCTTGTTGCAGGTTCGTCTTGCTAGCTGTTCGTTCGCAAAAACAGGGAAGCTGCTACTGGAAGATTTGGCAGATACAGTGTGTGTGTGTGTGTGTGTGTGTGTGTGTGTGTGTGTGTGTGTGTGTGTGTGTGTGTGTGTGTGTGATAGAGAGTGTGCCTGCAATGTTCTGGAAGTTAAAATGGAAACTTTTTATTTGTATTGGACAGGGTGTGCCGTATAATCATATTCCATGTTTATGACCACATACACCATAAAGGCATTTTGCCTTCAAATTTTATCATTTCATGGTGATGTAGCAATGCAAACAATTTATCTGCACACAGTACTGCATCCTGATGTGGAACATTATCATATGTCTTTTTGCTGTCGGCATACTGCGCTTTTTTGTCTTACATGGCAATTCAGAAATAAACCATAATTTTCTGTTACAAAGACATACCCCCAGATTCATGAATCCTCCATGTAAGACTTAATAAGTCTTACTCAGAGGCTGTAGTTGAATGGTATGACATCAGCGTGCCATGAATATGCATGAGAGCACTCTGACTCAACCGTAAGTCTTACATGGACCGTGTAAGAAAGCAGGGGGCGTGTCCGACTGCCGAGCAGTCTAAATGTCCACGCCCCTGCAAGTGTTGAAAATAAAAGCATATAAACAAGAGCGAGTCCGCTCAAATGTCCCTGCAGCCAACACCTCACTGTCTGATATTGTAAACCCCTGTCACAGTTCTAAAACGCATAACATTAAAATTTTTTTTAAATTCCCAAAATAGCTGCCCGTATTTGCGCGTGTGTGCATAGGTGTGCCCATTGCTTAGCTACAGTTAGCAATTCTGACATGGAAGAGCATAAGAAAGAATGTTTATGCATATCGCACCAAATCGCAGTAGTGTAATGGTAGAACGTTCGCCCAAAGAAGAGGCATTCACGGTTTGAGTCCCACCGCTCCCTTTCATATTTATTTTTTAAATCGGTATATGGAATAATACCTAACATATATGTTTAAAAACAACTAAAAAGCAGTGAAATGGCCAATGTATCAGTGAATAAAATAAATATTTTAAAGGATCCCAATATAAAATTGCCTAGAGTTAAGCAGCGCTTCACCCAATGCAATAGAGTTGCCCATAGTTCAATAGCGCTTTACCCAGTGCAATAGAGTTGCCCATAGTTTAACAGTGCTTGACCCAGTGCAATGTGTTTGCACGGATGTGTGTGCCGCGCCAACCAGGGCACTGTAGGGCACCGAGAAGCAACGTAGAGCAAAGTTGCTTAAATGCAGCC
Source organism: Protopterus annectens (assembly GCF_019279795.1). Classification (NCBI taxonomy): domain Eukaryota; kingdom Metazoa; phylum Chordata; order Ceratodontiformes; family Protopteridae; genus Protopterus; species Protopterus annectens. The sequence goes on from NC_056730.1 coordinate 1,054,160,175, forward strand.
ACACCCCCTAGCCTGTCTGGACAGTATGAAAATAAAATGAATGATAAGGTTTGAACCCAGGACTCTGTGCATCAGAAGGACAATACAGAACCACTAAGCCATGACAACAGAGGAAAGAAGTCACTGTTAACATTCATATACTTACTAATGGTAGTTTAACCATTACTAAGCAGGTCTGCAGTCAGCTGAGAATTTTACAAAACGGCCAATCACAAAAAAATGCGGGAAATGCAGCATATTTAAGCCCCACAGGTGGGAATACACGCCATAACTGATTGTAGCTCACATCTGCAGTTAGAGTGTCTGGTGTCGGAGAGGGAACACACTTCCGAGCGCAATGTTGGGGCATCGAGGAGTCGAAATACATGGTTTGGCTCCTTGTCCACCGTCATGAGTCAAGACTCCTGCAGGACCAGTTCCAAGGGATGGAGTACATGGCAGAGGCTTGTAACCGGTTAGCTCGTGACCTCACCAGTGCCATAGGCGTTCCTCAGACTGGTGAGCAGTTCCGTCACCACCATGCAGATCTGAAGAGACAAAAGCAGGACCGCCTGAACCAATGGATACAGGAGGCCCGTGGGATGCGGGATGCCCCACAACTGAGTATGTAGCCATGGAATGCAGTATGTAAGAATTGATAATGGAGTATGTATAATGGATAGGTATGTCTCAATATGTCTTCATTTACTTTACAGCTGCAGGTGACCGTGCTGCGAATCAGCAAGCCTATGCTGATAGGCTGCTAAGGCTGTGCCACCAGGCAGGTTAGTGATTATTCTGCATGTATTGTTATATAAAATATGGGAGAGAGCATGAAAGAAAGTGTTGTAGTCCAATAATACAGCCATAAAATTGCCTGAATAAGTCCTCTGCATGTACTGTCAGATAAAAAAGGTCAGAGAGGCAGAAAAAGAGTGTAGTAACCCATTAAGAAAGGTAACATATGTCTGGAATAATATCTCTGCAGGCACTGTCATATAAAATAAGTGAGTGAGCCTGAAAAAAGAGTGTTCTAACCCATTAATAAAGGTATAATATGCCTTGAACATGTCTGCCATAACAAATAAAGGAGTGAGCCTGTGGAAAAGTGTGTAATGTCATTAATAAAGTTCTAAAACCTAGAGTGTGTCTGTGTCACAGAGTTTGAAATGTTGTTGTACCCTTGCAGTATACAAACAGTACTGTTTGAACAGGTGCTGGCAACCCAGAGTTGTGCAGTCCCATATAAAGTGGGTGATGGAAGTGCTAGTAGCTGTGAAACATATATACAGTCCACAACAGTCAGTTACTGGCTGGCATGAATAAGTAAATCTGGCACACGTGTAGCATGTTATTTTTCCCCAGAAATGTGAGTGTGTGTCAAGAAATGCAGGGTTCTGTACAAATCAAAGTGAAAATGTCATGTGAAAACATCCCAGATATGTAGATAAAGAAATATAAATGCAATCAAGAAATATGTACCAGTATCATCTGCATCCTGGACAGTTAGTATGTCAGATATAGGTCAGGCATATATTGATCTAGCCAAACCCATTACACAACCTAATGTATGGTGGCAAGTTTAATAATACATGTAGGGGATATACACTTGCAGTCAGTATGAATGTAGTGTAGATGAAAAGGTAATTATAAGATGTTAACCGAGGTTTTTTCTACATCCTACTGTATGTGCATAAACCATGCAATTCCATACCTCAATGGGTATGTGTAATCTTAAATATTTGTTGGGACATATGTCCTATCGTTCTATAAATATTTGCATTCACGTTGATGCATGTGCCCTGTTTAAACACCACAATCATGGTGCCCTATTGCTACCAAACATCCCTGCATGCTGTTGGAATATCCACTGTGGTTCAATATATGCATGTGTTATACTTACTGTTCAACTGTTGTAACCTTGGTCTGTTGGGTTAATGGGAATATTGCTGCATGCTGTTACAACTAATCAGGAATGCTGTTTTGCTTATGTTGTAATTAAACACACCTAATCACAGAACGTATGGGAAGGCCGGTCCCAGCGGACCCACCTGTCCCTCCTCAGCTGGCGAGTGCACCTGGCACCAGCAGCTCTGGTGCCCAGCCCAGGCTCCCCTCCTCCGTTGGTCATGTGCCACCTTTGGGTAGAAGCACTGCAGGGGATGGGGCTCATCCCCCCGTTCAAGCATGGATGGAGAAGGGCCACCTGTCACCTTTCGAAGGGTCCGGGTTGTGGTGCGTAGGGAGATCCAGCGTTCAGTCACTGATCCCCTATGCCAGCTCGAGGTGAGAATGACACATCTCACGGGTGAGCCTGCCTGTCCTACGCAGCCCCCAGCACAGCCACCCTCAGGGCTGTGAAGGTTCAGTGGTGACTGCCCATGGGTGGGGATCTCAGTTTCACTGTTACCATCTGTGGGCTCATGGGCTTGCAATTTCCAAACATCCGACCCCGTCAATTGTGTTCACCCACCCCATGTGTCATACACCGCCCCTGTATGCGTCTTGTCTATCTTGTCTGTTTACCTTCCCAACCTACCTCCCCGGACATACCTACTTCCTCTACCTCACTTCACACTCTCACCTGAAAAGAAAAAAAAAAAAAAAGGGCAATCTGTACCCACAAAAAAATTACGCCCCATACATAGCTGCCCATTTCGCACACATGTCCATTGGACATGTAAGCTGATAATTAGAATTGGCAGTACAAAATACATTGTTGTCCTCACCTCTCTCCCAGGGGTGGAAGGTTTCAAATTTCTCTCCAAATTCATTGCATGTGCACAGCTATTGCTGTTAAAGAAATGGGCAGCTATGGACCTTCCCTACACCCGTCCTGCACATCCCGAGCTTGTTTACCTACTGTCTGTCCTTCTTTGTACCCCCTTTTCACCACTTTCCTATCTCCCCATTTTCTTTTCTTTAAAAGAAATTAGCATGGGGGTTAGCGGGAGTAAGCAGTTTTAAGCAGGAGTAAGCAGGTTGAAGTGAGTGTGCACATGTGTACACTTAGCTAAGCATCGTGCAAACCCACGCAAACCCACTTACAGCTGCTTAAAAGTGCCTTAGTCACTCTATGGCAGGGCCCTTGTTCTGCTGAGCAGCAAAAGAAAAAAACCTCTGCCAGTCTTGAACGCCAGACCATTGACACAATAGATTGCATGAATTACCACTAAGTCACAGTAGATATACAAATAACATGGTTCTGAAATAAATATATCATGCATTACAATGAGGGAATGGAAATGGAAATTAGGAATGGTATAACACAAACCCTTTTCTGTGGGTCTTTATCAGCAGTGGTTGTGGAATTGCATGATATGACTGTGAAAGGAGAACCAGCCATCCTAGCAGGGAATAATGTTAGAGTAGCACCTTACAAACACCACACAGTATCAGACCAGGATTAATACTGGCCACAGGAATACAGTGCAATAACCACATTTGTATGGCAGTTAATTGTGTAAGTGAGAAAAAAGTACATACTCCCATGTATCCTGTGGTAGCATTTGGATGGGATGCATACATGTCTACACTGAGATGTGCGTACTGGAAGCAGCAACATCCAGGTTTGAGTACAACATGCATATAAATGGCTACAAACCTAGCATCAGATAAGAGACATATACCAACCTTCAGACTGACACAACGGTGTCCAGAACAAATAAGCATGGGCCCCACTTTGGAAATCTGAAAGGGCTAGGCCTACCTAACCTAGCATTTTACAGCAGTGGGCTGCAATCACAGTGAGTAATGCAATCACCAAACAGCAGGCTGCATGCAGTTACTGAATGGTGGGCAGCAACTGGTGCAGAGGCTGTCACATGCACAAGTGCAGATACCTAGAAAAGCAGGCTGTACCTGCAGTCCACACATGCAATTATATCATTGCAGGTGCTGTGAGATAGAGAGTGAGAGAGAGAGACACACAGACACAGACACAGACTGAGACAGAGACAGAACAGAGTGAGAAACTGAGAAAGAAAGTTAAATAGAGGGCGAAAACCCAAAACAAACCACCAATAAAAAAAAACTACAAAATCGTCACACACGGAGCAGGGAAATACAAAGGTAAGGTATGTAACTCACATGTATGTATTGGCATGTTGTAGATGTTCCTGATGAGTACTCTACACACTGCAAATCATCCATGTGGGGCAGCAGTATGTATCTATCTGTATCTGCACACGTGCATAGGGCAAGGGACATACTGCAACTGTTATTGAAGGGTAGACAGATATCTGTCAGTGAAGGTTGATATGTGCATATTTCCATGTAGTTCGTAGTGTGTGGCCTAGAAAACAGCATGCAGCGTGCAGGAGCGGCCTTAGGTCAACTGGTGTACTAGGTAAAAGGGCTGCATGGCACCCCCTACCACACTTCCTGGTGCCCCCATACTTGTCTTACTACACCACATAAATAGTGGGAAAGCACCCCTGCTAGACTGGCGCCCTAGGTGGCCGCCCAGTTGGCCTATGCCTAAGGTCAGCTATGGTAGTGCTGATATATGTCATGTGGTGGTTAAATGCTGTGGGACAGATTTGTCAGATCTGCTGTGTTACAGCCAGTGAGGCCTGCTAATGCTAAAAGGGCTGAGGACACCCACATGCATTCTGCACAACACTGTGCAATTTAATCACATACCTGTACATCCCACAACTGTCGCATAAGTGATATCCCCACCATGAAAGGTGGACTGTACATGTGCCTGTATGTACATCCATGTGTACAGCAATGGATGTGTACATGTATGTGCATAGATATGCATATATATATATATATATATATATATAGATATATATAGATATATATATATAGATATATAGATATATAGATATATATACATATAGAGTGAGAGAGAGAGAGACAGAGACATGGGGTCATATGTACCACAACAGGTGTGTGGTGACCAAGGCATGGACTGTAGACAAGTGTTGATACTGCAGTGCTATTCCACCTTCCCAAAACAGTGTACCCATTAACTACCACATAAGTAGAGATCTACCTAACAGTGAAGGTGTGATAAGGGAACATGGGACACAGGTGGACAGTAGCCTCCACTTTGATGAAGACAGTGCCACACTACACCTATAATCTGTCTGTGTGGTATGTGTCATGACAACAGGTGTGTCATCTATGGAAGTATAGGGTAGAGTTCCCCTCTATTCATCACAATGCCCTGTGTGGTATGTACTTCACATGACAACTACGCCAGGTGAACAGGCCACAGACAGACATCCCAAAGGGTAATACTGGCCGCAAACAGATGCCCTATGCAGACTGACTCACAAAACCACAACTACACTGTACTGCATACTGGCCACACAGAGGTAACCTCTGCCGGACATACAGAGGTATGTCACGCCCATAGCTGGGTGACAACCACCATGGCAACATATCATAATCCCTCCGGAATACACGCTCTAGGGCCCTAAACCTTGTCAGCTCACTAAACAGCACATGCTGGAGGGATAGGTTCCCATCTCAGAGATATGTCATACACCAGAATAGACCACATAGCAATAGCAAACAAGGCTCCTCCTTAGCAGTTGTTATAAATACCCCTGATTATTGTGTAGGAGATTGGTAATACACCCCAGGAAACACCTCTGTGGTTCAGGTTTGCAGGGGCAAGTGAAATCAAAGTACATGTGTGTCAAAGGCCAGGGTAGCATATGGCTAGGCTGCCGTAGGCCTTAGGGCCAATAGCATATTACCTACCTATGACACTATGCACTTACACATGTACTTAATGCAATAGCTGCTATGTGAGGTTGAATAACTGTAACACTGCATGTGTGCAAGATCTGTAAAGGTGTGATAGCTTAGTGTGATGTTGTATCTGACATGGTAGTGCCTATCCTAGCTCTGAGGACAGCAACTGATGTGTAATGTACTGTTAGGCAGACATAGTAGTACGGCATATGATGTGATGTAGTTCTCCGTTGATGAATGTGATGTCACATTGTAGGCTAAAGCAATACATGTATGCTTAGTGAGTGGTACTGCTGGTGAATCCATCACCAATATGAACTGTAGTACTACCTGAAGCTGTAGGCCTAAACAGCACAGTATGGTGTGTGTTCACATTGCTTGGAAACACTGTCATGTGTGTTTCCTGTAGTCTGCACAGAGGACAGAATGCAAGCATAAGGGTGTGTAAGTAGTGGCACACAGTACCGTATGGTACACAGGTAATGGTCATCCATGTTGGCATACAGTGGTGCGTTGTATGTTTGCCTGATGTGTGTGTGAATATGCCTGTACAATGGCTGCAATCATATGTGTGTTACAGGGTAAACGTGTGTATCCAGCAACATATATAGTCTGCTACAGCAGTATGCCACCTATAGTAACAACTGGACACATCTGTTAGGCAGGGCTATGGCATCAATGACTAGGGTGGTTGATTGGTACTACTGTACCTGTACATTACATCCATTGCAATGGATGACATCTCTGTTCGTGCATTGGTGTGATATACACCCCTGTCTTGAGGTTGTGCAATGTATCACAAACAGTGTGTCGGGTACTGTTGTATAGTGGTGTTATATATAGAGTCTGCCAGGCAGTGTTAGTTGTGGCCCGAGAACCAATAAGTTGTATTGAACGTGTGTAACCTCTGACAGACAATAGAATGGTATATATGTCAGTAAAGTGATATCTGTGGGGAAAGGTGTAAAGTGTGCCACAGGACACTCTCACACATATTGTTCATATCTTTTTCAGCCAGATGGCCCACCAACGCAACCCAGCGTACACAGCGGATGAGGAAGAGGTGATACTCAACAGCCTATTGCAGCGGTACACAATGCTGTTCTCCAGAAGCATCCAGCACCAGCAGGAGCGGACTGCACTGTTGCAGGAACTTGTTCATCGGGTAAATGACATAGGCATGCATAACTGGACATATGAGCAGGTACGCCATCACTGCAGTGATTTAATTAGACAAGGCCAGCAGCGTGCATCCGATATGCAAAGACAGCAGCTTGCCACAGGTGGTGGGGTGGCCATTCATCCCCCCCTCACCAGAGTGGAGGAGCTGCTCCCAAGCATGGTGGCTCCTGGACAACAGCTACATCAACCTCTGACATGTGTTGTAATGGAGGCCGGAGCCACCCACCACATCCACCTAGAGCAAGCAGGTAACATGCCCTATCTGTAGACTACAGTTAACTGTATTGTTAGATTATGTCTACGTGAGATGTGTACTGTGTGTTTAGCAGTTCTGCTGCCTAGTGTTGTGCAATACGGATAGTGTGAATAATATCCGTACACCTGTGACTGTTGACTGTTGCTGTACTGCAGTTTAGCATACTCACTGTAGCAATGCCACAGTTGTGGCCACTGACGAACCCTCTCATATTCTTGTAGGTCCCTCTGGTGTGATGGTAGGGCAGCCGATCCATGCTGGTGAGTGTGTTTTACCTGCAATGTTGGTAATGAAATATGCATGTCATAGGTGAGGTGTAGGCCATGTACGCATAACACACCTACGCATAATGCATGCCATGCATGTTTGCTGTGAGATGTTGCACAGCTCAGTAATGTCAGTAGCTGCCTCAATGACATGAAAGACACAGAGCATGACACACAGTTGTGGCAACCCCGTACTGCACATTGAATAGGCATAGTTGCAACACCTGTACACAACATAACACATTTATCATATGCAGTACACAAAGTCATGCTACATATGGCATAACCAAACACCCACTGTAAGTTCACACGTCAGTATCCCACATGTCATCCACACACACGATGTACCTCAGAGGTAGAGGCCTATCATGGGGCTGTGCAACACTCTTCAACACATAACACAGTCATGTTAGGCAATGCTCCCTACTGGGCACCTCATACACCCATGTACAAAGTGGCTGTGTAATAGTGAACGTATCCACAGCACTGCAGTTCAGGTACAGCATGCTAGGTGGAGGTCTGTCACACAGTAGTAGCCGTGAGTGACCACAAGATGCATGATGATGATGATGGCACATGGTAAAACACCCCATCCGGTTACAATGCCCACAGTACTACACATAGCAGTCTTTGCTGTGCATCTCATTGTTCTGTGTGTGCAAACATATGCACCTATACACACCATGCAAAGCATGTTGTGTGTGTGCTTACATATGCTAGTATACACATTTTGCACAACAGTCGCCATCTCTACAAAGAGTCACATATATGTCCTGGAATGCTATTGGGTGTATAGGTCACATGACACACATTGGGTATGTGTGGTGTTTAATGTTGCAGTCATGTAGCATGCCATGTAATGGCTGGCACCGACATATCTGCAATATGTCCCTCACTCACCATAACCACTGTACAATGTCCATGTCATGCTATGGGATTCCTTCACATCTACATGCACCACTCATCACATGTCTGTACATTGCATGCATTTGCTACACCTGTGCCCACTATTATGTGCTATGGACACAGACACTTTCATCAGACATGGCAATCTATGTGTCACACAGATAACACATGCAGCCATGGTATGTATACCATTGAGTGATGGTGCACATGACATTGCAGAGCAGATAATACTTGCACAGCAATGTTATGTCCATGTACACATTGTGTTCCAGGGTGTAGCCAATCACTGAACAACTACACACATGCATCAAAGCCATGTATAATGTCATTAGATAGGGCTGTCTGCACTTGCACTGCATGGTGTTGAGCAACACATGGTCTGCATGCTGACACGTGTGTGGTGACTGTTTGCCTTGTGATACTGTCACCCACCATCACCCACTATTGTATATGTGTTGGATTGCTGGTGTGTGTTTGTGTGTGTGTGTGTGTGTGTGTGTGTGTGTGTGTGTGTGTGTGTGTGTGTGTGTGTGTGTGTGTGTGCTGTGGTGAGCTGTGTATTTCTGTGCATGTGTGCATGTGTGCTAACATCATGTACAGATTGTAAAGTGTGTTTCCTGTCTTCCTTCCACAGGTGCTGAGTTAGGAGTGGCTGAATGCAGCAGGGAACGTGATGTCACCGCCATTAATTGTGGAGATGATGAGACATGTGTTGTGGCACAGGAAGGTCTGACAGGGTCTGTCATTGGTCCACCAATCGACAGTACAGAGCGGTCAACCCCATCTATGCGCACACTCATACTGCCAATACATCCCTCGTCACCAATGGCCGTAGCTGAGGGACAGCATACAGTTGTCATTGACCAGGAGAGTGTGGTACCTATGGCACATGCATCCCCTCACAGCAGCCATAGCAAGATTACCGGAATGGTACCACATAGGCAGATGTCCAGGGGTACTCGGGGGAGCACCACTGGTCATATTGCCCCTGGCAGACGTGCCCCCGGAGGTATTACAACCTCCAGTATGTTGCGGGCTGTAATGCAGGCACAGTCACGTATGGAATGGTACACCCGACAGGGACTAAGGGCGCAGATGGCCCATTACACTGCTATCAATGACAGCATCTGTGATCTTGCTGGTGCCATCCGGAATTACACCGAGGTCATTGATAGTCATTGGAGGGAGACATTGTATGTCCTCCACAATGTGTTAGCCATGAGGCAGGATCATGCGGGATGGATGAGAAGCCGATGTGGACACATGCCAGCAACAACATCAGCTGGCAGTCATCGAGGACGGACCACTGATCACAGCCGCTCCCGTAGTGGCAGTACCAGCTGGCCTGTCCATTGACCATCCTACTAGACCACATGCATGTGGTGCTGGCCAGTCCCAGCAGGGACATGGGTCCAGTTATCATACCTCTGCCTCTGATGATAGCACCCAGTCAGGGTTGGTACCCAATACTGCCCCTAGCACCCCTGCTAGGCACAGGTACTGTGTCCGAGGCTGGAGACATTGAGCTGTACAGCCTAGCAGGTACAGTCTGTGGCTGTCCCACAACCGCCCATATATGGCAGCCACACACACACACACACACAAACACACACACACACACACACACACACACACACACACACACACATGCCAATTGGATGATCAGTGTCAGGCTCTGGAAAACCTACAACACACCCTGTGCATATGATGACACCTGGTGCCACCTCCTGTCATCTGTCACATTGATGCAGTAATAGGCTAACATGGTTCTGATGCACAGGTTCAGAGGTATGTGCAGATAAATTGTATTATAGAATTAGGCATATCCAAACCTCTCAACTGTCCCCAATTTTGGCTCAGAATGTTATTCCCCTAATAATCTCTCCACAAAATGGCAATTTTGGAAGAAAACGTGGAGGGTTTACAATTAATAAATAACTGATAATCAGAGTTATAGATTACTTTTATTTCAGAAATGCATGTAGATTCTTTTACTTTGTCAGTTGCTCAAGTTAGCAGTACTAATATTAAAAAAGTGTCCCTTCTTATCAAGTTCCTAGCTGCATTGTGTGGCTATTTTGTATTTTTGCATCACATGTTTGGTCCATTTTTCATAAAATTGTGTTTTTTCCCATGGCAAATTAGTGGCAAATCATTAAAGGCTGAAGTCAGAAAATAATGACAGATGTTTGAGTTTCAGATTTTAAAGCCTTCAGAAAATTCATACTAATGCAAGTCCTACTATTCTATTATCTTTCTAACTTTATAAGAGCACTATTTAAAAATTATCCTTATTGTTGGGCCTTTGTTCCACTTCTATGTATTGCTTTGTCCAGATGTATTGCTCTGAGGTTGAGAGGTATGACAAATGTGTCAGGGCCATCACAGTCAGCCAGAGATATTTCAAATTGCGTCATACTTGTTGCACCCCATTCCCCCATGTAGTGACTCTGGATGTGTCCAAGCAAGGCAAGGAGCAGTTATGCAGTGTAAATGTGCAGAGTATCCCCCATCCAAGGTAGATACAAGTACTACAGTGGCTTTTCATCGGTCCTTGATTTTGTAGAATATTCTGGCTTCTGCCATATTTTTATAGGTTGATTTATGCTTATTATTCAGAAAGTGCCTGTTGCTCTGTGTTTAAGTAGCAATGCTTTAATAACCATCAGGTAAGCTTGTCTGAGAATGTAAGATGCAAGTAAGCTTTAATAAGCATACTGTTAAAGAATTGCCAACATTGAAAGCCTTTCTGCTGTTGCCATGCAGAGAATACTTGCATAACTAGATAACGTATAAGCCTTGGGTATTGAAATGCATATGAAAGTATTTGTAATAAAGGACAGGATTACATTATTTTAAGAAGCGCATTACATTTTTTAGAAACTTGCAGTCATCTTTGCAGGCTTTACCTGTAAACCAAACAGAATGCCCATCTATCATGTGTGATCCATAACCTGTGTAGTAATCCTTTAAGCAATGTATCTTGAGCTTGTTTCTTGTTTGCTTTTAATTTTTTAATTTGATCATTTTTTCCCCATGAAACAAGTACATAGTTGTTCAGGCAGCAGGTCCTTTTTGGATAAGAAACATTTTTACAAGTGGGGGTATCACAGAGATTGCTACTTTCAGCATGTTACTTGGTACTTTAATAAAGCTGAATATAAATTATAATTAGAACTGCAGTGCAAGGAGAAGTGGTTTGAGTTGAGTGCTGCGTGTTTTTTTATACTTCATTTTGACTGGCATTCCAGTAATGTATTTAAAAAGTAATTTATTTTTTCATGCCTCACAACCTTTTTGTTTCCATATAGATATTAAGTAAGCTGTCATGCAGCTAATGCATTGAAATATTTTTTTTTTCTTCTACACTTCATTTTGTCTTGATTGGACTCTCATAATGACGGTTTAGCACCCAGGGAAGTGTATTTAATTAAAGTTACACTTTTTGTGGTTTTGATGATAAGTTCCTCACCTTTCTAGTTGGCCAACCCCTTCCCATTGACCCCACTCATTCAGCTGTCTCCTGCAGGCCCCCTTTGATTTGAAGTCACCAGCCGCCATTGGATGCTAGTGATGACTTACTCACTGAGAGCTCTCCCACTTCTTGGGCTACTAAATGAGTCCTTGCTGTCCATGTCATTTTCAGGGCTCCATTGAGCTCATCCTTCTTGAGATTCATTCATTCAGAAACAAAGTTTTGCTTATCTGTTACCATTGTATCAGGCAGGTCTGGAGAGACTGGGATGTCATTAAAACTTTGCTGATTTGAATGCCACACTGAATCTTTGTAATGAACAGATTAAGCAAGCTGTTCATAAAGAACTTGATTCAACTAAAATGCAATACAAAACATAAAAATGAGCTATAAACATTTCTGTTATAGTGTGCTAAACATGTTGGCAATGAGCAGTTTAGAATGTAATATATTTCCTATGAGCGATGCTGAATTGGCATTAAGATTTGCCGCACATATAACTGAAATTACTCTTGTGGCGAAAAGAGTCAGTCACTCATGTTTTTAACAGGGTGGTTAATTAGTTAGTTGCTTTTTTATTTATGCTACATGGTACTTCCAACTTTACAGCTGCAAAAGCTGCTGAAAAGCTGCATAATGAGATGTAATGTTTCACTTCCTACAATGGCTTGCTTTTTAACACAGGTATAAGCATACAATCATTACCACACACACACACACACACACACACACACACACACACACACACACACACACACACACACACACACACACACACACACGCACACGCACTCTGCAAGTCCATCAAATACCTCCCTTTAGTTGCTACAGCTTCACTTTTGATGATAACTTTCTTGGCCATGATTCATTCTTTGCTTCAATGTTTTATTTATATTTTTCATCTTTACATTTTGTTACCAGTTATACAAGTTCTCTGTGGCTAAATGGTGACAATGCAGATTACCCATTCCTTGTTTCTACCCAATGTATCTATTTGTTAGAATGTGAATGTGCTTTTTAGTGCACGCGCGCGCGTGTGTGTGTGTGTGTGTGTGTGTGTGTGTGTGTGTGTGTGTGTGTGTGTGTGTGCGTGCATGCATGATCACGTGTGTGTGTCTGTCTAATTCTATCAATACTTTGAAATCTTGAAATTCAATGTAAACAAAACAAGTGCCTTCTGTCTCAGAATCATTTAGACTTCTGCGCTGAGTATCAGAGTTTCAGTAACTAGTAACACTCACATTATACCCCTAAGAATTCTATGACCAGTAACACAGATTTACCTAACCCTGGTGATGCTGCAGTACAGTGACTAGTATATAAGAATTCTGTCCCGGCTCCTTGTGAAACAATTGACCATAGCCTTTCGTGCTGCAGAATGCACTATGCCATCTCAATGACTGAATCAATTTTGCTTGTCATTTTGATATTGCTATATGAAATGCTGAAAGGCTTAGCATAAATATTCTGCTGAAAAATGGCACTCACTGTGACAGGTGATAATAGTCATTGTCTACAGATAAAAGAGATAAATATATTTGAGGCACAAAATAATAACTAGTGGCATAATTTTTGTGGCTTGTAGCAACTGTCCTCTGTGCATGATTAAATCCCTATAGGGAATAAAAATTATTTCATAACAGTTGCTGTATTACAATTATCATTTAAGATGCATGCCTTTTTTTCCATTAACCATTGTATACATAATATCAAAATCTGTCCATTAAAGAGGATCTCCATTCTCTTGTTTTGATGTGAAATAAAAAGAATGCTTAAGCTATTATCATTTAATAATGCAGTATCTAACCATTGTGCTAGTTAATTTTGATTTCATATTTTATTTTTGTTTCATTTAGAGAATCCTCATGCTACAATTTTATGGGACAGCTATATTTCATAAATCAACACACACATACAATTTTTTAAAATATGTGCATGCATCTTGCACATAAAATTACTTAATGCCCATCTCCAAAAGGTTGGGAGAACACATATATAAAATCCATACCTTGGAAATATCTGAACTGGATTGGTACCCTGAATGTGACAGCTTTCTGACTAGATGTAATCTAGTAAACTAGAAACATGATCTCTGACTTCACAATATTCCTGTAACAGAAGTGTTTAAGGAATAAAGGCAATCCATAATATATAAAAGAATATAATTTGACAATTTACTGTAATGTCCTCTACATCCTATATCCTGGCATTGAGACACGCTGTTTAAGGTAGTACGAACTCTGCAGCCTGCTATGTACTGTTACTTAGATTTTTGAGGTAAAAAAATTCCTCATTGTTGCTAGTATGTTACTTATCTGGGTTCTACAAATAGTGTTTGATTTATTTTTTGTGATCACCATTCAAAAGTTTGTTCACAAAAGAGTGCAGTGGTCAAAATGTGAGCATGTGCAACCAGCCTGAAAAAAATTGTTTTGTAGAGGTTTCCCCTCCTAGTAACTCCTGACATGATGAGGTGCACCCACACACTCCTACTAGTTACATGTACTAATTGTGAAATCAATGTATCTCAGGGAAAGGAGAAATATCTGAAATAAATTGGTACTGTTATTTAGTTTCAGACATTGCCTACTAGTGCTTGCATGTCAGAGTGTGAAAATGCAACATATTTTACTTAAGGCTTTCATCTCTTTCATGCTGTGGAGATTCCATTGTCTCATGGCTTGGTCTCTTAGTCATCATCATCATCATCATCATCAGCCCCCTTTTTCTTATTTTTCTACATGGGGTCAGGGTATTGTGTTAACTGTCGCCATCTATCTCAATTCATTGCCATACTCCTGTCTTCTTCTACACTCATGCCTAACTATCACAGATCATCTTTCACACAATCCATCCACCTCTTTGTTGGATATCCTAATTTACTCTTACCTTCTTCTTTTCTGTTCCAAATCTCCTTTACCACACTATCTTCTGATTTTCTGTGCATGTGTCTGAGCCACCGTAATCTGTTTTCTTTGATCATTTCTGCAATCGGAGCTACTTTGGCTTCTGCTCTTATGCCCTCATTTCTTCATCTGTCCCACAGTGTGCATCCTAACACCGTTTTTAGACACTTCATTTCCATCACCTCTAGCTTCATTATCTGCTCTGCCTTTACTGCCCACTGTAGCAATGCCACAGTTGTGGCCACTGACGAACCCTCTCATATTCTCGTAGGTCTCTCTGGTGTGATGGTAGGGCAGCTGATCCATGCTGGTGAGTGTGTTATACCTGCAATGTTGGTAATGAAATATGCATGTCATAGGTGAGGTGTAGGCCATGTACGCATAACACACCTACGCATAATGCATGCCATGCATGTTTGCTGTGAGACGTTGCACAGCTCAGTAATGTCAGTAGCTGCCTCAATGACATGAAAGACACAGAGCATGACACACAGTTGTGGCAACCCCGTACTGCACATTGGATAGGCATAGTTGCAACACCTGTACACAACATAACACATTTATCATATGCAGTACACAAAGTCATGCTACATATGGCATAACCAAACACCTGCTGTAAGTTCACACGTCAGTATCCCACATGTCATCCACACACACGATGTACCTCAGAGGTAGAGGCCTATCATGGGGCTGTGCAACACTCTTCAACACATAACACAGTCATGTTAGGCAATGCTCCCTACTGGGCACCTCATACACCCATGTACAAAGTGGCTGTGTAATAGTGAATGTATCCACGGCACTGCAGTTCAGGTACAGCATGCTAGGTGGTGGTCTGTCACACAGTAGTAGCCGTGAGTGACCACAAGATGCATGATGATGATGATGGCACATGGTACTACACCCCATCCGGTTACAGTGACCACAGTACTACACATAGCAGTCTTTGCTGTGCACCTCATTGTTCTGTGTGTGCAAACATATGCACCTATACACACCATGCATAGCATGTTGTGTGTGTGCTTACATATGCTAGTATACACATTTTGCACAACAGTTGCCATCTCTACAAAGAGTCACATATATGTCCTGGAATGCTATTGGGTGTATAGGTCACATGACACACATTGGGTATGTATGGTGTTTAATGTTGCAGTCATGTAGCATGCCATATCTGCAATATGTCCCACACTCACCATAACCACTGTACAATGTCCATGTCATGCTATGGGATTCCTTCACATCTACATGCACCACTCATCCCATGTCTGTACATTGCATGCATTTGCTACACCTGTGCCCACTATTATGTGCTATGGACACAGACACTGTCATCAGACATGGCAATCTATGTGTCACACAGATAACACATGCAGCCATGGTATGTATACCATTGAGTGATGGTGCACATGACATTGCAGAGCAGATAATACTTGCACAGCAATGTTATGTCCATGTACACATTGTGTTCCAGGGTGTAGCCAATCACTGAACAACTACACACATGCATCAAAGCCATGTATAATGTCATTAGATAGGGCTGTCTGCACTTGCACTGCATGGTGTTGAGCAACACATGGTCTACATGCTGACACGTGTGTGGTGACTGTTTGCCTTGTGATACTGTCACCCACCATCACCCACTATTGTATATGTGTTGGATTGCTGGTGTGTGTGTGTGTGTGTGTGTGTGTGTGTGTGTGTGTGTGTGTGTGTGTGTGTGTGTGTGTGTGTGTGCGTGTGTGTGTGTATGTGCTGTGGTGAGCTGTGTATTTCTGTGCATGTGTGCATGTGTGCTAACATCATGTACAGATTGTAAAGTGTGTTTCCTGTCTTCCTTCCACAGGTGCTGAGTTAGGGGTGGCTGAATGCAGCAGGGAACCTGATGTCACCGCCACTAATAGTGGAGATGATGAGACATGTGTTGTGGCACAGGAAGGTCTGACAGGGTCTGTCGTTGGTCCACCAATCGACAGTACAGAGCGGTCAACCCCATTTATGCGCACACTCATACTGCCAATGCATCCCTTGTCACCAATGGCCGTAGCTGAGGGACAGCATACAGTTGGCATTGACCAGGAGAGTGTGGTACCTATGGCACATGCATCCCCTCACAGCAGCCATAGCAAGATTACCGGAATGGTACCACATAGGCAGATGTCCAGGGGTTCTCGGGGGAGCACCACTGGTCATATTGCCCCTGGCAGACGTGCCCCCGGAGGTATTACAACCTCCAGTATGTTCCAGGCTGTAATGCAGGCACAGGCAAGTATGGAACGGTACACCCAACAGGGACTAAGGGCGCAGATGGCCCATTACACTGCTATCAATGACAGCATCCGTGACCTTGCTGGTGCCATCCAGAATTACACCAAGGTCATTGATAGCCGTTGGAGGGAGACATTATATGTCCTCCACAATGTGTTAGCCATGAGGCAGGATCATGCGGGACGGATGAGAAGCCGATGTGGACACATGCCAGCAACATCAGCTGGCAGTCATCGCGGACGGACCACTGATCACAGCCGCTCCCATAGTGGCAGTACCAGCTGGCCTGTCCACTGACCATCCTACTAGACCACGTGCATGTGGTGCTGGCCAGTCCCAGCAGGGACATGGGTCCAGTCATCATACCTCTGCCTTTGATGATAGCACCCAGTCAGGGTTGGTACCCAATACTGCCCCTAGCACCCCTGCTAGGCACAGGTATTGTGTCCGAGGCTGGAGACAGTGAGCTGTACAGCCTAGCAGGTACAGTCTGTGGTTATCCCACAACTGCCCATATATGGCAGCCACATGGTGGAGTTGTGTGCATGCAGACACACACACATTTACCATACAACTAGGGCTCAGACATACACACATGGATTACATCAACATTGGCCCATGCAGTACTGTTGTCCCTCATACACACACACACACACACACACACACACACACACACACACACACACACACACACACCACACACACACACACATGCCAATTGGATGGTCAGTGTCAGGCTCTGGAAAACCTACAATACACCCTGTGCATATGATGACACCTGTGCCACCTCCTGTCATCTGTCACATTGATGCAGGAATAGGCTAACATGGTTCTGATGCACAGGTTCAGAGGTATGTGCAGATAAATTGTATTATAGAATTAGGCATATCCAAACCTCTCAACTGTCCCCAATTTTGGCTCAGAATGTTCTTCCCCTAATAATCTCTCCACAAAAGGGCAATTTTGGAAGAAAACGTGGAGGGTTTACAATTAATAAATAACTGATAATCAGAGTTATAGATTACTTTTATTTCAGAAATGCATGTAGATTCTTTTACTTTGTCAGTTGCTCAAGTTAGCAGTACTAATATTAAAAAAGTGTCCCTTCTTATCAAGTTCCTAGCTGCATTGTGTGGCTATTTTGTATTTTTGCATCACATGTTTGGTCCATTTTTCATAAAATTGTGTTTTTTTCCATGGCAAATTAGTGGCAAATCATTAAAGGCTGAAGTCAGAAAATAATGACAGATGTTTGAGTTTCAGATTTTAAAGCCTTCAGAAAATTCATACTAATGCAAGTCCTACTATTCTATTATCTTTCTAACTTTATAAGAGCACTATTTAAAATTATCCTTATTGTTGGGCCTTTGTCCCACTTCTATGTATGGCTTTGTCCAGATGTATTGCTCTGAGTTTGAGAGGTATGACAAATGTGTCAGGGCCATCACAGTCAGCCAGAGATATTTCAAATCGCGTCATACTTGTTGCACCCCATTCCCCCATGTAGTGACTCTGGATGTGTCCAAGCAAGGCAAGGAGCAGTTATGCAGTGTAAATGTGCAGAGTATCCCCCATCCAAGGTAGATACAAGTACTACAGTGGCTTTTCATCAGTCCTTGATTTTGTAGAATATTCTGGCTTCTGTCATATTTTTATAGGTTGATTTATGCTTATTATTCAGAAAGTGCCTGTTGCTCTGTGTTTAAGTAGCAATGCTTTAATAACCATCAGGTAAGCTTGTCTGAGAATGTAAGATGCAAGTAAGCTTTAATAAGCATACTGTTAAAGAATTGCCAACATTGAAAGCCTTTCTGCTGTTGCCATGCAGAGAATACTTGCATAACTAGATAACGTATAAGCCTTGGGTATTGAAATGCATATGAAAGTATTTGTAATAAAGGACAGGATTACATTATTTTAAGAAGCACATTACATTTTTTAGAGACTTGCTGTCATCTTTGCAGGCTTTACCTGTAAACCAAACAGAATGCCCATCTATCATGTGTGGTCCATAACCTGTGCAGTAATCCTTTAAGCAATGTATCTTGAGCTTGTTTCTTGTTTGCTTTTAATTTTTTAATTTGATCATTTTTTCCCCATGAAACAAGTACATAGTTGTTCAGGCAGCAGGTCCTTTTTGGGTAAGAAACATTTTTACAAGTGGGGGTATCACAGAGATTGCTACTTTCAGCATGTTACTTGGTACTTTAATAAAGCTGAATATAAATTATAATTAGAATTGCAGTGCAAGGAGAAGTGGTTTGAGTTGAGTGCTGCTTGTTTTTTTATACTTCATTTTGACTGGCATTCCAGTAATGTATTTAAAAATTAATTTATTTTTTCATGCCTCACAACCTTTTTGTTTCCATCTAGATATTAACTAAGCTGTCATGCAGCTAATGCATCGAAATATTTTTTTTTCTTCTACACTTCATTTTGTCTTGATTGGACTCTCATAATGACGGTTTACCACCCAGGGAAGTGTATTTAATTAAAGTTACAGTTTTTGTGGTTTTGAGCATAGCTCCTCCCCTTTCTAGTTGGCCAACCCCTTCCCATTGACCCCACTCATTCAGCTGTCTCCTGCAGGCCCCATTTGATTTGAAGTCACCAGCCGCCATTGGATGCTAGTGATGACTTACTCACTGAGAGCTCTCCCACTTCTTGGGCTACTAAATGAGTCCTTGCTGTCCATGTCATTTTCAGGGCTCCATTAAGCTCATCCTTCTTGAGATTCAATCATTCAGAAACAAAGTTTTGCTTATCTGTTACCATTGTATCAGGCAGGTCTGGAGAGACTGGGATGTCATTAAAACTTTGCTGATTTGAATGCCACACTGAATCTTTGTAATGAACAGATTAAGCAAGCTGTTCATAAAGAACTTGATTCAACTAAAATGCAAAACAAAACATAAAAATGAGCTATAAACATTTCTGTTATAGTGTGCTAAACATGTTGGTAATGATCAGTTTAGAATGTAATATATTTCCTATGAACGATGCTGAATTGGCATTAAGATTTGCCGCACATATAACTGAAATTACTCTTGTAGCGACAAGAGTCAGTGCAGTACCACTCATGTTTTTAACAGGGTGGTTAATTAGTTAGTTGCTTTTTTATTTATGCTAGATGGTACTTCCAACTTTACAGCTGCAAAAGCTGCTGAAAAGCTGCATAATGAGATGTAATGTTTCACTTCCTACAATGGCTTGCTTTTTTACACAGGTATAAGCATGCAATCATTACCACACACACACACACACACACACACACACACACACACACACACACACACACACACACACACACACACACACACACACACACACACACACACACACACACACACGCACTCTGCAAGTCCATCAAATACCTCCCTTTAGTTGCTACAGCTTCACTTTTGATGATAACTTTCTTGGCCATGATTCATTCTTTGCTTCAATGTTTTATTTATATTTTTCATCTTTACTTTTTGTTACCAGTTATACAAGTTCTCTGTGGCTAAATGGTGACTTAATGCAGATTACCCAATCCTTGTTTCTACCCAATGTATCTATTTGTTAGAATGTGAATGTGCTTTTTAGTGCGCGTGCACATGTGTGTGTGTGTGTGTGTGTGTGTGTGTGTGTGTGTGTGTGTGTGTGTGTGTGCGTGCATGCATGATCACGTGTGTGTGTCTGTCTAATTCTATCAATACTTTGAAATCTTGAAATTCAATGTAAACAAAACAAGTGCCTTCTGTCTCAGAATCATTTAGACTTTTGTGCTGAGTATCAGAGTTTCAGTAACTAGTAACACTCACATTATACCCCTAAGAATTCTGTGACCAGTAACACAGATTTACCTCACCCTGGTGATGCTGCAGTATAGTGACTAGTATATAAGAATTCTGTCCCGGCTCCTTGTGAAACAATTGACCATAGCCTTTCGTGCTGCAGAATGCACTATGCCATCTCAATGACTGAATCAATTCTGCTTGTCATTTTGATATTGCTATATGAAATGCTGAAAGGCTTAGCATAAATATTCTGCTGAAAAATGCCACTCACTGTGACAGGTGATAATAGTCATTGTCTACAGATAAAGGAGATAAATATATTTCAGGCACAACATAATAACTAGTGGCATAATTTTTGTGGCTTGTAGCAACTGTCCTCTGTGCATGATTAAATCCCTATAGGGAATAAAAATTATTTCATAACAGTTGCTGTATTACAATTATCATTTAAG
This sequence comes from Protopterus annectens, assembly GCF_019279795.1. Lineage (NCBI taxonomy): Eukaryota > Metazoa > Chordata > Ceratodontiformes > Protopteridae > Protopterus > Protopterus annectens. The sequence continues at coordinate 1,054,181,359 of NC_056730.1, forward strand.
ATGCATGCCTTTTTTTCCATTAACCATTGTATACATAATATCAAAGTCTGTCCATTAAAGAGGATCTCCATTCTCTTGTTTTGATGTGAAATAAAAAGAATGCTTAAGTTATTATCATTTAATAATGCAGTATCTAACCATTGTGCTAGTTAATTTTGATTTCATATTTTATTTTTGTTTCATTTAAAGAATCCTCATGCTACAATTTTATGGGACAGCTATATTTCATAAATCAACACACACATACAAATTTTTAAAATATGTGCATGCATCTTGCACATAAAATTACTTAATGCCCATCTCCTAATGGTTGGGAGAACACATATATAAAATCCATGCCTTGGAAATATCTGAACTGGATTGGTACCCTGAATGTGACAACTTTCTGACTAGATGTAATCTAGTAAACTAGAAACATAATCTCTGACTTCACAATATTCCTGTAACAGAAGTGTTTAAGGAATAAAGGCAATCCATAATATATAAAAGAATATAATTTGACAATTTAAACTAGTGGCATAATTTTTGTGGCTTGTAGCAACTGTCCTCTGTGCATGATTAAATCCCTATAGGGAATAAAAATTATTTCATAACAGTTGCTGTATTACAATTATCATTTAAGATGCATGCCTTTTTTTCCATTAACCATTGTATACATAATATCAAAGTCTGTCCATTAAAGAGGATCTCCATTCTCTTGTTTTGATGTGAAATAAAAAGAATGCTTAAGTTATTATCATTTAATAATGCAGTATCTAACCATTGTGCTAGTTAATTTTGATTTCATATTTTATTTTTGTTTCATTTAAAGAATCCTCATGCTACAATTTTATGGGACAGCTATAGTTCATAAATCAACACACACATACAAATTTTTAAAATATGTGCATGCATCTTGCACATAAAATTACTTAATGCCCATCTCCTAATGGTTGGGAGAACACATATATAAAATCCATGCCTTGGAAATATCTGAACTGGATTGGTACCCTGAATGTGACAACTTTCTGACTAGATGTAATCTAGTAAACTAGAAACATAATCTCTGACTTCACAATATTCCTGTAACAGAAGTGTTTAAGGAATAAAGGCAATCCATAATATATAAAAGAATATAATTTGACAATTTACTGTAATGTCCTATATCCTGGCATTGAGACACGCTGTTTAAGGTAGTACGAACTCTGCAGCCTGCTATGTACTGTTACTTAGATTTTGGAGGGGAAAAAATTCCTCATTGTTGCTAGTATGTAACTTATCTGGGTTCTACAAATAGTGTTTGATTTATTTTTTGTGATCACCATTCATAAGTTTGTTCACAAAAGAGTGCAGTGGTCAAAATGTGAGCATGTGCAACCAGCCTGAAAAAAATAGTTTTGTAGAGGTTTCCCCTCCTAGTAACCCCTGACATGATGAGGTGCACCCACACACTCCTACTAGTTACATGCACTAATTGTGAAATCAATGTATCTCAGGGAAAGGAGAAATATCTGAAATAAATTGGTACTGTTATTTAGTTTCAGACATTGCCTACTGGTGCTTGCATGTCAGAGTGTGAAAAAGCAACATATTTTACTTAAGGCTTTCATCTCTTTCATGCTGTGGAGATTCCATTGTCTCATGGCTTGGTCTCTTAGTCATCATCATCATCATCATCAGCCCCCTTTTTCTCATTTTTCTACATGGGGTCAGGGTATTGTGTTAACTGTCGCCATCTATCTCAATTCATTGCCATACTCCTGTCTTCTTCTACACTCATGCCTAACTATCACAGATCATCTTTCACACAATCCATCCACCTCTTTGTTGGATATCCTAATTTCCTCTTACCTTCTTCTTTTCTGTTCCAAATCTTTTTTACCACACTATCTTCTGATTTTCTGTGCATATGTCTGAGCCACCGTAATCTGTTTTCTTTGATCATTTCTGCAATTGGAGCTACTTTGGCTTCTGCTCTTATGCCCTCATTTCTTCATCTGTCCCACAGTGTGCATCCTAACACCGTTTTCAGACACTTCATTTCCATCACCTCTAGCTTCATTATCTGCTCTGCCTTTACTGCCCATGTTTCTGTTCCATACAATAGTACTGGTCACACCACTGTTTAGTATACCTTACTTTTCATCTTCTTTGGCATTCTTCTGTTATAGACTACACCTGAGATTATATGCCAGTTGGCTGCACCCCGTCTGATTCTAGCTTTGACATCTTCATTCAGACTTTCCCTCTACTCAACCAACCCTACCAGAAACTTGAAGCTATTAACCTGTTCCAGTATTTTCCCTTCTATCTCAGTTCTCAGCTTCTTCTGATTTCCCCAATGTGCTGCCATTACTACTATCTTATCAGTGCTTAGTTTCATCCCATGTGCCTTCAGTTTTACATTCCATTCCGCTACACTTTGCAGAAGTTCTTGCTCACATTCTGCCTGTAATGCCAAATTGTCTACATACAGCAACTTTGCATATCTGTCCCCAGTGACCTGCTTGCTAATGTAGTTCATCACCAGTATGAACAACAGTGGGCTCAGAGATGAACCCTGGTGCACCTCCACTCCAACTGGGAACCCCACTGTGAGACCGACATTGGTAGCACTTGAGTCATTGGGTCCTTGCATATAGCTTGTGCTAATTCTACCAATGTTTGGGGACTATTGAACCACTGCAGGACTGCCCAAACCAGCTTTCTTGGGATCTTGTCATATGTTTTCTCCAAGCCTAGAAATGCTCAGTTAGACTCTTTCCATATCTCTAGCATCTTCTCAACTGCAAACTATCTGTCTTACTGCAAACATTGAGTAATTTGTGCTGCGCCCTGATCTAAATCAAAACTGCTCATCTCCCATCTTACTTTCTACTGCTCTACATATCTGTTTATAAATTTATTTTATTTTATTTTATTTTACATTTGTTGACCGGGCTAGTCTTGCTGGATATATGTCCATTTTCAGTAGAGGCCCAGGGAGATAAGCTCCAATCAGTAGAGATGAAGTTCACGTATACAGCAGGACATATTTAAATTGCAAAAAAAGAAGAACATTTTTTATGTGGTCACAGATTTATAAAGTATAATAAAAAAATGAAAATATCTAACTAGGCTTAGTACAATTACTAATGACGTTACAATTTAATGTTCAAAAGATTAATAGCTAAAAAGTAAAGTATGAGTGTAGATAAAAGGAAGATAAAAAAGAAGGTAATATGATGTAGCAGTTGAGTAATACATCTAGTAGTACAATATGCCACCTTTTGAGAATACTGTAAAAAGTAAGAAAATTATGGAGAGGTAGAAGAGAGGCTGTTAAGATGAAATTGTTGCGGAGATGAGAAGGTAAAGTTGCATCAAGTAACAAGAGCATGTTGGTCAGTCAGGTTTAGTACAGGGGCACATCCAATGTGTTTAGAGATAGAGCTTAAGTTTATTTTTGAACAGAGTAGTAGAGGGAAGTGTAGAAAGTTCGGAGGGAAGTAGATTCCAGGTTTTTCCGACAGTATTAGAGAAGAGAGAGCCTCCAGCTCTATTGCTTGATTTGTTGATATTTACAAGAAGTTTTTGTGAAGATCTTAGGGACATCAGGTTATAGTAGGGGTGAATAAGGTTAGATAGGATGGGTGTCTTGGCTGGTTGATAAAGTATTTTATGGGTGAAGGCAAGTTGAAAAGTTCTAGAAAGTGACTCAGTAGGTGACATAAAGAAACTATATCAGGTTGCAAGGCAGAGACAGAAAAATAAAGAAAATAGTCACACCTCATCACCATCTACAGAACTTTCATGCTATGTGGCAGGAGCTTGATGTCTCTGTACTGCCACAGTTGTGGATGTCCCCTTTATTCTTGTACACTGGCACGAGTATGTTTATTTTCCAGTAATCTAGGATATACCTTTTTCTCCACACTGCTATGAGTATCCTCAGGAGCCATTTCTCCCCTATCTCACCTGGCATCTTTATCATATCTGCTGTAACCTCATCTGAGCCTGCTGCTTTCCCTGACTTCATTTTCCTTAGTGCTACTCTTACTTCTTCTGGGGTTGCCTCCTCTTCTTCTCTCATTTTGGGCTGTTTCTGGGGTAGTACAGCTTCTGTAGGGTTTTCTTCATTCAGAAGATGCTGGAAATACTCCTTCCATCTGCCTTTAATGTACTGTGGACTGGTGAACAGGTTATTGTGGGTATCCCTTTTGAAAGGTGTGACTATTTTCCTTATTTTTCTGTCTCTGCCTTGCAACCTGATATAGTTTCTTTATGCCACCTACTGAGTCACTTTCTAGAAGCTGGTAGAGTGCCTCTGATGCCCCTGTTTTTTGCTATTGCAACTCCTTTCTTAGTCGTTTTGTTAGTCAACCAGTATTCCCTCTTAGCCTGGTCAGTATTTTCTATCTCCCATTTTTTCTTAAACTCCTTCTTTCTTTTGACGACTTCCTGGACTTCTGCATTCCACCACCAGCTTTCCTTATGTACCTTATTTCCATACCTGGCTTGGCTCCATGTCAGTTCTGTAGTCCACACACATGCTGTTTTGAGACACTGGCATTCTTCTTCACCTACACCTATTTCCTCCTCTTCTTGAGGTCCTAGACCCCTGAGTAATTCGTTGAACTGTTGTACCATTTCTCTAGGTCTTCAGTCTGGTCTCTGTTGACTTTAGAGCCTTCTTTGCTTGCAGCTAATTTTAGCAACCAGTGGTTTATGCTTTGTAATCATTAATTCTACCCTACTGCCCTTTCCTTACTAGAAGGAAGTCTACCTGAGTTTTATGTTCGCTACTCTTGTATGTGATCTTGTGACTCTCTTTCTTTCTGAACCATGCGTTGGCTACTATCAAGTCATTTGTTAGACAGAAGTCTAGAATGGCCTCTCCTTCTTTATCCCTATTGCCCCACCCAGATGAACTCAGGCAGTCCTTATATCCTGTTCTGTATGTCCCAATATGTGCAGTCAGGTCACTCATTATCAACACCAATTCATGTCATCCTGCTATATCTAGTAGGTCCTACAACTGCTGTCCGAATGCACTCTTTTCCTCACTATCACAACCCCTGCTGTGAGGCATAGCCTGTGATTATGAATACTGCCCTATCATTACACTGCAGTCTGATTTCCATGAGTCTGTCACTAATTCTGATGATATCCCTCACTGACTTCTGAAGCCTCTGTCTCACTCCAATTCCACACCATTTCTAGCCTGTTCTCCTGAGTGACAGACTCTGGATCCCAAGCCAAGTGGCTGCACTGCTCTTATATCTTCTCTCTTGGATACATTGTCTGCATCCAGTCAGTGAACCTACATAAGTGTAGCAATTTTCAGTTCATGTTTGGCAGCAGGTTGATTAGTTTTATGTACAGCTTTCACGCACCAGAGCTATCCCAGTTACCCAGACTGGGCAGCTAGACACAGGCCAGCCAGTAGCTTATTGAGCCAGGGTTGCTGGGTTTATAGTGGACATGCACTGGCCAACAGGGGCACATACACCCCTCTTACCATTAACATGGGTCCCTAGCATAGGTCAGAGTGGGCCCTCAACCTGCTTATCATCAGTAATTACCCATGTCTATCCTGCCATGGCATGCAGTCTATGATCCGTGTTCTCCTATTTTGAATATACTATGCACCACAGTAGATGCCCAGAGCAGTTGATCTGTGCAACTCTTCCCCCTATAGGTCACTGTATAGAGTCTGTGCCCACAGCTCTCTTCACTGGTGAGTTTGAGGTGGAAACACTCACAGAGACACAGGGAGAACATGCAAACTCCAAACATCCAAGCAGGCATTGGCTGGAGGTCAGGATTGAACTTTGTACCATGTGTATGGGAGGTGTAGACCTTATCGATTATGCCGACCAGTCTCTTAGCATTAGTACTTTTATCCCTGTGTAGCTTGGGTCCCTTTAAGCTGAAGGACTTGATTGTTTTACCCTCCTTCTCTGCTATACTCTGCCTTCTTGCAGTTTGATAGTGGTTCCTACAGCATTACTTGAATATCATGGTGTGCATTTGTTTGTTCATTAAGCACCATGCTTCAGAAATTACTAAACCAGTGATTTAAGGTATGTTTTCACTGGCTTTCCTCTAGTTTTCATTTATATCTTATTTGTTTGAGCTCACTTTTAGACACAACTTTTATAAACAGTAGCTGTTTTTTCCTTGATTCATTCTTTGCTGTCATGTTTGATTTATATTTTTAATCTTGTTTAATTTTGAATCAGCACTTAGATTTGAATTTGAGTTTATTTAGATAAAGTAGTAAATTACTTCTCCTCATAAGACAATTTATTTTTTATATAAAAATAGTGTTTACCAAATAACACTTGTGATGTATGTTTTAATACTGTGTTATAATAAATCACTATAACATGTTGTACATGTATGATTAGTAACTGTGTAATAATCTTGAAAAGTCATACAAAATGAAAAAAAAATGTATACTGTAATACTGTAATAGCTAAATATGCTTTCAACCAACCTTATGCAACATAGCCAATCAGAAAATAAAGTATTTGAGCAATATTATTCAACTGAAAACAGAAAATCTGGTAAATACTCATGACAGTGTCTAGGCTTTTGGTGCGTTACACGATCACTCATATGATCATTTTTCATCTTGAGTTTCTTTACCAAATTGTAAATGCATATGCATGAAAAAATGTGCAATCAACAAAATAAGTTTCAATAGTTAGTTACACAAAGACCATCCCAATCCCTCCCCATGCTCACTGCCAGTTGTAGCAGCTCCAGAAACAAATTGTGATACAGCAAAACATATGTGGCACATGGTGCCAAAATGACTAGTAAACACCAATAAACAGTAAGCAAATGGATGCTAAATCCAGCAACATCCTAAGAGAAACTAACAAAAGATGTGTTGCCTTTAACATACAACATAAAGTTAGCAAGAAGTCATAAATGTAATGCTGATCTTTCTGATTAGCATGTAATTCACTTATACCATATGAAGCTTGTAATGTCTGTTTTTTTTACAGCATCTAAGCAGGAGAACCATACAAAAAGGGTAATGTGTGATGCAGTCTCTATATAGCCATCTGAACTGTTGAGGGGATACAAACCCTGTAGGCATTCATACATAGACAAATTATTGGGCTAACTAAATACAAATTTGATCACTTCCTGAACCATCTGCCAAAGTTATACTTTCTTACGGCAATAGCAGCAATGTATGCGTTCATTCAGAATACCTGCTACAGTATCTGGTATATTAATGTATGCATTATGGACTAAGTTGTTAGTGAAAGCAATTGCAAAGTAAATTATACCAAATATTTAAATAGGAAATATTGTAATCAAAGGTTTCTGTTCATCTGTTAACCAGATGTGAAAGCTAAGAGGGGTACTAATTTACCATTCCCAGTATTTAAACCTGCATTATTAAAAAGAAAAATAAGGCTAAGAAAACCCTATCACAAAGTTTTCAAGATTAATGCTGAAGTCACAATGTTTCTAAGGCTTTATACGACCAGATTATGTGACACTCAAGGATCTTCACCCTCAACTATATTAGGGCACTGTTGGTACATTAACAAAGCCTAACGTTTGCCAGTGCCAATCATATTTGAAAGGATTCTCTGTCACCTAAAAGATAGCAATTAAATTTCAGGTCCACCACAGAAGCATCACTAAAACTGGCTGTCACTAACACTAATTTGTTTTTTGGTTTAGCTGGAAAAGGTACTTACACAAAATGGCTTATTGGAATCTATTACTAGATTTAGATGACAGGCCCCACACCAAGGCACAAGTCCATACCATCAGCATCCTTCACCACCTCAGTGACATTTGCCTAGAATTGTATAGGGAAAGGAAAACAGGGAACTCACTGAGCATTGAGGAAGGCTATGTTTTATCTCATCCCTTGTCTGTGGGGAGCACCACCAAAGCAGACCATGATTTCAAAAAGGCAGCCACCCCAGTAACTGAAATAGTTTGCCTCAACAGCAGAAAGTGGCATGCCACTCATTTATTATTGGCTGCCCTAAATCCTTAAAAAGCGTTCCCCCAGATTCACGAATCCTCCGTGTAAGACTTAATAAGTCTTACTCGGAGGCTGCAGTTGAACAGTATGACATCAGCGTGCCGTGAATATTCATGAGGGTACGCTGACTCAACCATAAGTCTTACATAGACCATGTAGGAAAGCAGGGGGCATGTCCGATTGCCGAGCAGTCTAAATGTCCACGCCCCTGCAAGGTTTGGAAAAGTAAAATGAAATTACACAAGAGCGAGTCCACTCAAATGTCCTTGCACCCAACACCACACTCCCTGACATTGTAAACCCCCATCACAGTTATAAAAAGTAAAACATTAATTTTATTTTTTTTTAATTCCCGAAATAGTTGCCCGTATTTGTGCATGTGTGCACGGGTGTGCCCACTGCATAGCTGTAGTTAGCAATACGGACATGGAAGAGCATAAGAAAGAAAGTTTATAAAAATCACACCCAATAGCATAATGGTAGAGCATTCGCACAAAGAAGAGGCATTCACGGTTCGAGTCCTACCACTCCCTTTCTTATTTATGTTTTAAATCAGTATATGGAATAATACTTGGCAAATACGATTAAAATACGATTAAAATATTAGTAAAAAGCAGTGAAATGGCCAATGTATCAGTGAACAAAATATATATATTTTTAAAGGATCCTGATATATAATTGCTTGCAGTTAAGCAGCACTTTATCCAGCGCAATAGAGTTGCCCATAGTTTAATTGCACTTTACCCAGTGCAATAGAGGTGCCCATAGCGAAATAGCACTTTAACCAGAGATATGTGTTTGCGCGGATGTGTGCACCGCGCCAACCAGGGCACCGTAGGGCACCATGGAGCAACGTAGAGCAAAGTTGCTTAAATGCAGCCACACCCCCTAGCCTGTCTGGACAGTATGAAAATAAAATGAATGACAAGGTTCGAATCCAGAACTCTGTGCATCATAATCAAAGTACAGAACCACTAATCCATGACAACTTAGGAGAAACAGCCACTGTCAACATACATATACTTAGTAATGGTAGATTAACCATTACTAAGCAGGTCTGCAGTCAGCTGAGAATTTTCAAAAACAGACAATCACAAAAAAGTGTGGAAAATGCAGCATATTTAAGCCCCATAGGTAGGAATACTCGCCATAAATGATTGCAGCTCACATCTGCAGTTAGAATGGCTGGTGCTGGAGATGGTACATGCTTCCGAGCACAACGTTGGGGCATCGGGGAGTCTAAATACATGGTTTGGCTTCTTGTCCACCGTCATGATTCAAGACTCCTGCAGGGCCAGTTCCAAGGGATGGAGTACAAGGCAGAGCTTGGAACCGGTTAGCACATGACCTCACCAGTTTCACAGACGTTCCTCAGACTGGTGAGCAGGTCCATCACCACCATCCATACCTGAAGAGACGGAAGCAGGACTGCCTGAACCAATGGATACAGGAGGCCCGTGGGATGCTGGATGCCCCACAACTGAGTATGTAGCCATGGAATGCAGTATGTAAGAATTGATAATTGAGTCTGTATAATGAATAGTCATTTCCTTGGGACAAAACCTGGGTAATTGGTGAACTGGTGCTGCTACTCTGAGTGTTCTCTGTTTTTTATGCGTTTGGAATAAACCTGTATTTACATCTTGGGCAGTTTGGATATCATTCATTCAGTTTACAATTTATGTCTCAATATCCCTTTATTTACTTTACACCTACAGGTAACCATGCTGCGAATCAGCAAGCCTATGCAGATAGGCTGCTAAGGCTGCGCCACCAGGCAGGTTAGTGATTATTCTGCATGTATTGTTATATAAAATAGGGGAGAGAGCATGAAATAAAGTGTTGTAGTCCAATAATACAGCCATAAAATGGCCTGAATAAGTCATCTGCATGTACTGTCAGATAAAAATGTTAGAGAGCCAGAAAAAGAGTGTAGTAGCCCATTAAGAAAGGTAACATATATCTGGAATAATATCTCTGCAGGTACTGTCATATAAAATAAGAGAGCAAGCCTAAAAAAGAGTGTTCTAACCTATTAATAAAGGTATATGTCTTGAATATGTCTTCCATATGCACCATTATAACAAATAAAGGAGTGAGCCTGTGGAAAAGTGTGTAATGTCATTAATAAAGGTCAAAAACCAGGAGTGTGTCTGTGACATTTAGTTTGAAATGTTGTTGTACACTTGCATTATACAAATAGTACTGTTTTAAAAAGTGCTGGCAACCCATAGTTGTGCAGTCCCATATAAAGTGGGTGATGGAAGTGCTAGTAGCTGTGAAGCATATATACAGTCCTCAACAGTCAGTTACTGGCTGGCATGCATAATTAAATCTGGTACACGAGTAGCATGTTAATTTGTTCTCAAGAAATGTGAATGGGTGTCAAGAAATGCAGGGTTCTGTACAAACTGAAGTGAAAATGTCATGTGAAAACATCCAGATATGTAGATAAAGAAATATAAATGCAATCAAGGAATATGTAGCGGTAACATCTGCATCTTGGACAGTTAGTATGTCAGATATAGGTCAGGCATATATTGAACTAGCCAAACCCATTACACAACCTAATGCATGGTGGCAAGTATAATAATAATACATGTAGGAGATATACACTTACAGTCACTAGGAATGTAGTGTAGACTAAAAGTAATTATAAGATGTTAATTGAGGTTTTTTTCTACACCCTACTGTATGTGCATAAACCAAGCAATTCCACACCTCAATGGGTATGTGTAATCTTAAATATTTGTTGAGACATATGTCCTATTGTTCTATAAATATTTGCATTCACGTTGATGCACGTGCCCTGTTCAAACACCACAGTCATGGTGGCCTGTTGCTACCAAACATCCCTGCATGCTGTTGGAATATCCACTATCGTTCAATATATGCATGTGTTATGCTTGCTGTTCAACTGTTGTAACCTTGGTGTGTTGGGTTAATGGGAATATTATTGCATGCTGTTACAACTAATCTGGAATGCTGTTTTGCTTATGTTGTAATTAAACACACCTAATCATAGAACGTATGGGAAGGCTGGTCCCAGCGGACCCACCTGTCCCTCCTCAGCTGGCGAGTGCACCTGACACCAGCAGGTCCGGTGCCCAGCCCGGGCTTCCCTCCTCCATTGGTCCTGTGCCACCTTTGGGTGGAAGCGCTGCTGGGGATGGGGCTCGTCACCCCCCCGTGCAAGCGTGGGCAGAGAAGGGCCACCTGTCACCCTTCAAAGAGTCCGGGCTGTGGTGTGTAGGGAGATCCAGCATTCAGTCGCTGATGCCCTACGGCAGCTTGAGGCAAGAGTGGCACGTCTCACGGGTGAGCCTGCCCATCCTACGCAGCCCCCAGCACAGCCACCCTCGGGCCTGTGAAGGTGCAGTGGTGACTGCCCATGGGTGGGGATCTCAGTTCCATTGTTACCATCTGTGGGCTCATGGGCTTGCGATTTCCAAACATCCGACCTCATAAATTGTGTTCACCCACCCCATGTGTCATACACCACCCCTGTATTTGTCTTGTCTGTCTTGTCTGTTTACCTCCCCAACCTACCTCCTCGAACATACCTACTTCCTCTACCTCACTTTCCACTCTCACCTGAAAAAAAAAAAAGGGCAATCTGTACCCACAAAAAATTATGCCCCCATACATAGCTGCCCATTTCACACACATGCCCCAGACAACTGATGCAGACTTTCTGCTTTTTAAAAGTGACTATGATCTAATGTTTAACAAAGTTGACATGTTCTGCGACAAGGTTTTGAGCAGAAAATTGAGAAAGCTGGAAAGAGACTTGGCAGAATACAGGGAAGAGGTGGCTTACCCCACCCCTAACCGTTATACCAAAGGAGTGTCTAATAGGGTACCTTCTGTAGTACATGCCCAAGAGGAAAATGTTCATGAAGAGGTGGAAGAGCCACCTTGAAGAAGTGAAAGGCTAGCTGAAAAAGGTAGGAAGGGTGGTAACCAGGATTTTCAGCAGAACCCCGGGAGGCCCGGGGTTTGGGGACACAAACAGGCACTCAGGGCATGGACCCACAGGCAGTGAATGAGGAAAGTTTTTTTGAAGCAATATTAAACACTTCAAACACAGAATTTGCTGTGGACCACCTTAACAGCATTAAAGGCAATGGTATAGGGGGCCTTAATGACATGTGTACTATTTTAAGAAAGGATAACTTTGCCATTTATAATTACACAGATTTAGAATTGGATGACTGGGTGTTTGATGTGTTCACTCATGGCTTGCAATTTGTGCCTTCTAGACCTATGAATCTTTCACAGTCCCTGGTTGAGTTAAAACTCTTTACCAGGGGTTTGAATTTAACACACTATTTTAAGGGGCAGCAATTTATGGAGACAGGTCCAAGCCGCAGGAGTGTATTCAACCCCCCACTACACCCACTCATATCTTTTTTTTGAGAATTTGGTGGAAAAGGATTTTAGGAAAATATCTATGGATAGAAAGACTTCATTAGCTGGCATTTTCTCTAATGAAGGGTTCAACTTTATCAAACAGTTAAAGGATGAAAATGTGAGGATAATGAAGCCGGACAAAGGCGGAAGGGTAGTGCTGATGTTTGCTGCTGATTACGAGGCTTACATTCATAATATGCTTCAAAATGATGGGCAATATTCAACAGTCTCACGAAATGAAGTCAATATTGCTCTAGCACAGATCAACTACCATTTGTACGATTTATTGCTGCAAAATTCCATCAATGAAAAGCTCTACAATTATTTACATGTAGAAAAACCAAGGATACCGGTTTTGTTTGGCATCCCTAAAATCCACAAGGGAACCAATCCGCCAGCATTCAGGCCAATAGTGGCAGGGGCAGGAGGAATCACAGAACCCATTGGCAAATTTATTGATTGTCTGACCAAGAGATTCACCCCCCTGCTCAAGCATGTATGCAAGGACTCCTGGCATTTTCTGTGTGATTTTCCTACTACCAAGTTTTCTCCTGACCTGTTGCTGGTGACTATTGACATCAAGGATCTCTTTTCCAGTATTCCACATGATGAGGGTCTGGACTGGTTTGGCGAGTTTCTTACCAATGAAACCGATATGAACAACAGACTAAGTAACTTGGTCACTGAATTCATGGAAATCGTACTACGTAACAATTTCATCTTTTTTAATGGAGAACTCTTCAAGCAAAGTAAAGGAGTAGCAATGGGGGCATCTTGTGCCACCTTTTATGCCAACGTGGTGCTTCACGTATGGGAGCACAAGTTTGTGTTGGTCCCCCCTTGGGAACAACATCTGCTCCTCTACAGACATTACCTCAATGATATCTGCATTGTGTGGCAAGGGTCTGAGGATGAGCTTCTGAGTTTTTTTGTTCACATCAATGCAAGTACCAATTTTTTGCAGTTCACTCATTCTATCGATCTAGACCAATTGCATTATTTGGACGTCACCATATACAAAAATTACTTGGAGAACAGTTTTCAATCTAAGCTGTATCAAAAACCCACTTTTTCCAACTCTGTCCTGCACTTTGATAGTGCACATCCTTTTTTCCAGAAAAAAGGTATTGTCAAAGGACAACTCATCAGGGCAAGTAGGATTTGCAGTGGACATGACGACTACATGGCAGAAGTCAAGTTTTTGGAAGGTCTGTTCCTAGAAAGGGGCTATCCTTTGGACCTCTTTAAAAGCCTGGTCGAGGAGGTAAATTCTAAAAGAGGAACTTTCTACCCACACCTTCTGGGTAAGGGAACGGGCATACCAGCTAAATCCGTTCCCGTTATCACCAATGAATTTAAGAACAGTTTCATCTACACCTATTCTTTGCATTCAAGGGAAATGGAGGAATCTATAAGAAAATATTGGCCTGTACTCGCCCTCTTTGAAGAGTTTAGGGGGCTATTGCCTGACCAACCTTCATTTGTAAGGAGAAGGGGTACCAATCTTAAGGAAATGTTTGAAAAAAAGCAGAACATTACAAGGAAAATCAACCCAGTAAGAAAGGGTACATTTAAATGCGGGGCGTGTAGCCAATGCCATGCCATCTTGGAAGAAAAAAGTATCACCATTCCATCCAGAAGGTTTAAAATCTACCCAGCAGGCCATTTTACATGTGGTAGCAAGGGAGTGGTCTATTTAGGCTTCTGCACCACATGCAACAGTTTTTATGTAGGAAAAACGGAAAGGGAATTCATAGCGGATATATGAACATTTTTACGATATAAACAAAAAGAAGGAAACCAACGCTTTTTATAAGCACTCCCTGACCTGTCCAAACATAAAACTGAGATTCATGGTACTGGAACAAGTTGAGCCTGATGCCGGGGGGTGATTGGGAATCAACTTTAGAATACCGAGAACTCCTCTGGCAATTAAAGTTAGATGCTGGGAGACCCCCTGGGCTTAACGGTTTGATGAGTATCAAGCCACTATTGAAACTAAGAAGAGCAAGACTTTAGTTTGATATTCCCCATACAATTATTTATGACAAGCACCCACACACATGGACATGTTTTTTACATAATGTTACACCACACAAGGTCTATGTTAAGGAATGACCTATTGTATAGCATAGTTTAGTTTAGTTAAGATATTGTGTTCTCTTTTTCCAGCAGGGCTGTCAACAAGGCTAAGAAAAGAAAATATTGTCATACCCACATTAGGCATTAGCCTTATATTACAATTACATGAACAACAGTTGCTATGTCAAGTCATTCCATCTTATTTCAATTTTCAAAAGAAGTGCAGATTTTTGCACACAGCAAGTTTTATTATAAAGTTAAACATCAGGGAAATAGTGTATAATGTTTTGTTTATTTTTATGTTATTAACATTTTTAGCAGTAACAGATGCATTAATGCATTATTTTAAGCATACTCTATCACTACTTTTTTATATATTTTGTTTTAATGGAATTTTAAGCATGTGGAAAAGCGCATAGTCTCTTTAAAATGTTAATTGGCAGTGCTTTCTAATTAATCTAGGATTTTTAAGGTATATAAGGCACCTGATTTAACAGCATGGTGTCACTTGATAAAGCTCAGAATTCCTCTGAGCAAAAGCGCTTGTGTGTTATCATTCTGTGGTTCTGAATAAAGGAATTATTTGAATTCGTTTGGTGCTTACCTGGATTTATTGAATCTGCTTTGGTGAACTTACAATGAGCTGTTCCATTTCCTGGCTGTGTGTGCATTTATGCCCATTGGACATGTAAACTTCTAATTATAATTGGCAGTACAGCATACTTTGTTGTCCTCACCCCTCTCCCAGGGGTGGATGGTTTCAAATTTCACTCCAAATTTATTGCATATGCACAGCTGTTGCTGGTAAAGAAATGGGCAGCTATGGACCTTCCCTACACCTGTCCTGCACATCCTGAGCTTGTTTACCTACTGTCTGTCCCTCTTTGTGCCCCCTTTTTTACCAGTTTCCTATCTCTCCATTTTCTTTTCTTTAAAAGAAATTAGCGTGGGGGTTAGCGGGAGTAAGCACTTTTAAGCAGTAGTAAGTGGGTTTAAGCGAGTGTGCGCATGTGTGCGCTTAGCTAAGCATCATGCAAACCCATTTACAACTGCTAAAAAGTGCCTTAGTCACTCTATGGAAGGGCCCTTGTTCTGCTCAGCAGCAAAAGAAAAGACCTCTGCCAGTCGCGAACCCCAGACCATTGACACAATCGGCTGCATGAATTACCACTAAGTCACAGCAGATATGCAAATAACTTGGTGCTGAAATAAATATATCATGCATTACAATGAGGGAATGTAAATGGAAATTATGAATGGTATAACACAAATCCTGTTCTGTGGGTATTTACCAGCAGTTGTTGTGGAATTGCATGACATGACTGTGAAAAGAGTACCAGCATCCAAGCAGGGAATAATGTTACAGTAGCACCTTACAAACACCACACAGTATCAGACCAGGATAAATACTGGCAAAGTTAAATAGGGCAGAGGCCAGACACCCCAACTGTGACTGCTTTACAGGGATGTCCCTGATTTGTAAACAAATGTTAGCTGTGCCCCACTGAATCACTCTGGAAAGTACTAACTTTAGGCAGACAAGTGTGGAATCACACGTAATGAATAATGTCAATAGGTGAGAGTAGGCACTGCTTGCACATCAGAAAAGGTTCAGGTATACATATGCTCTGATTCCCAAGAAAGTCTCAACTGCAATATGTCTGTAATATATTGCAGGTGTATCTCACGTATATGTACCTTTCACTGAGGCTGTTCACATATATACCTGAGAGTATCTGAGAGAGAGAGAGAGACATGGAGCCGTATGTTCTGCAACAGGCGTGTGGTGACCAAGACATGGACTGTAGACAAGTGTTGATCCTGCAGTGTCGTTCCTCCTTTCCAGAACACTGTACCCATTAACTACCACATTGGTAGAGATCTACCCAACACCGAAGGTGTGATAAGGGAACATGGGACACAGGTGGACAGTAGCCACATCTTTGATAAAGACAGTGCCACACTAGACCTGTAATCTGTCTGTGTGGTATGTGTCATGACAACAGGTGTGTCATCTAGGGAAATATAGGTCAGTGTTACCCTCTACTCATCACAATGCCCTGTGTGGTATGTACCTCACATGACAACTACAGCAGGTGGAAAGGCCACAGACATACCTCACAAAGGGTAATACTGGCTGCAAACAGATGCCCTATGCAGACTGACACACAAAACCACATCTAGACTGTATTGCATAACAGCCACACAGAGGTGACCTCTGCTGGACATACAGAGGTATGTCAGACCCATAGCTGGGTGACAACCACCATGGCAACATATCACAATCCCTCCGGGATACATGCTCTAGGGCCATAAACCTCATCAGCTCACTAAACAGCACATGCTGGAGGGATAGGTTCCTATCTCAGAGATATGCCATACACTGGAATAGACCACCTAGCAATAGCAAATGAGGCTCCTCATTAGCAGTTGTCATAAATACCCCTGATAATTGTTTGGGAGAGTGGTAATACACCCCAGGAACCCCCTCTGTGGTTCTGGTTGGCAGGGGCAAGTAAAATCAAAGTACATGTGTGTCAAAGGCCAGGGTAGCATATGGCTAGACTGTTTTAGGCCCTAGGACCAATAGCATATTACCTACCTATGTCACTAAGCACTCACACATGTACTCAATGCAATACCTGCTATGTGAGGTTGAATAAGTGTAACGCTGAATGTGTGCAAGGTCTGTAAAGGTGTGATAGGTTAGTGTGAAGTTGTATCTGACATGGTAGTGTCTATCCTAGCTGTGACGCTAGCAAAAGATGTGTACTGTACTGTTAGGCAGACATAGTAGTATGGCATATGGTGTGACATAGTTCCTTGTTGACGACCGTGGTGTCTCATTGTAGGCTAAAGCAATACATGTATGCTTAGTGAGTGGTACTGCTGGTGAATCCAACTCCCATATGAACTGTAGTACTACCTGAAGCTGTAGGCCTAAACATCACAGTATGGTGTGTGTTCACATTGCTTGGAAACACTGTCTTGTATGTTTCCTGTAGTCTGCACAGAGGACAAAACTCAGGCATAAGGGTTTGTAAGTAGTGGCACACAGTACTGTATGGTACACTGGTAATGCTCATTTGTGTTGGCATACAGTGGTGCGTTGTATGTTTATCTGACATGTGTGTAATTATGCCTGTACCATGGCTGCAATCATATGTGTGTTACAGGGTATATGTGTGTATCCAGCAACATATATACTCTGTTACAGCAGTATGCCACCTATAGCAACAACTGTACACATATGTTAGGCAGGGCTATGGCATCAATGACTAGGGTGGTTGACTGGTACTACTGTAACTGTACTTTACATTCATTGCAATGGATGACATCTCTGTTCATGCATTGGCGTGATATATACCCCTGTGTTGAGGTTGTGCATTGTGTCACAAACAGTGTGCTGGGTACTGTTGCATAGTGGTGTGATATATCGAGTGTGCCAGACATTGTTAGTCAGTTGTGGCCTGAGAACCAATAAGTGGTATTGAATGTGTGTAACCTCTGACAGACAAATGGATGGTATATATGTCAGTAAAGTGATATCTGTGGTTAAAGGTGTAAAGTGTGCCACAGGACTCGCTCACACATATTGTTCATATCTTTTTCAGCCAGATGGCCCACCAACGCAACCCGTCGTACACAGCAGCGGAGGAAGATGAGATTTTGCAAAGCCTGGTGCAGCAGTACACAATGCTGTTTTTCCGAAGCAGCCAGCACCAGCAGGAGCAGACTGCACTGTAGCAGGATCTTGTTCGTCGGGAAAATGACATAGGCATGCATAACCAGACATATGAGCAGGTATGCCATCACTGCAGTGATTTAATTAGACATGTCCGGCAGCGTGCATCTGATATCCAAAGACAACAACTTGCCACAGGTGGTGGGGGTGGCCATTCACCCCCCCCCCTCACCAGAGTGGAGGAGCTGCTCCTAAGCATGGTGGCTCCTGGACAACAGCAGCAACTACCTCTGACATGTGTTGTCATGGAGGCCGGAGCCACCTAGCATGTTCACATGGAGCGAGCAGGTAACATGCCCTATCTGTAGACTACAGTTAACTGTATTGTTAGATCACATCTACGTGAGATGTGTACTGTGTGTTTAGCAGTTGTGCTGCCTAGTGTTGTGCAATACTGATATTTGGAATATTATCTCTACACCTGTGACTGTTGACTGTTGTTCTACTGTAGTTTGGCATATGCACTGTAGCAATGCCACAGTTGTGGCCACTGATGAACTCTCTCATATTCTCGTAGGTCCCTCTGGTGTGTCAGCAAGGCAGATGATCCATGCTGGTGAGTGTGGTATAACTGCAATGTTGGTAATGAAATGTGCATGTCATAGGTGAGGTGTAAGCCATGTACAAGTAACACACCTATGCATAATGCATGCCGTACATGCTTGCTGTAAGACGTTGCACAGCTCAATAATGTCAGTAGCTGCTTCAATGACATGCAATACACAGAGCATCAGACACAGTTGTGGCAACACCGTACTGCACATTGGATAGGCATAGTTGCACAACATAACACGTTTATCATACGCAGTACACAAAAACATGCTACATATGGTGTTACCACACACCCACTGTAAGGTTACACTTCAGTATCCCACATGTCATCCACACACACACATGATGTACCTCAGGGGAAGAAGCCTATCATGGGGCTGTGCAACACTCTTCAACACATAACACAGTCATGTTAGGCAATGCTCCCTATTGGGCACCATGCCCAACCATGTACAAAGTGGTTGTGTAATTGTGAACATAGCCATGGCACTGCAGTTCAGGTACAGCATGCTAGGCGGTGGTCTGTCACACATAAGTAGCTGTGAGTGACCACAAGATGCATGATGATGATGGCACATGGTACTACACCCCATCCAGTTACAGTGACCACAGGACTACACATAGCAGTCATTGCTTTGCACCTCAATGTTGTGTGTGTGCAAACATATGCACCTATGCACAGTGTGTATAGCATGTTGTGTGTGTGCTTACATATGCCAGTATACACAATATGCACAAAAGTCGCCATCTCTACAAAGTGTCACATATATGTCCTGGAATGCTATTGGGTGTATAGGTCACATGACACACATTGGGTATGTGTGGTGTTTAATGTTGCAGTTGTGTAGCATGCCATGTCATGGCTGGCACCGACATATCTGCAATATGTCCCACACTCACCATAACCATTGTACAATGGCCATGTTGAGCAATGGGATTCTTTCATGTCTATATGCACCACTCATCCTGTGTGTGTACATAGCATGCATGTGCTACACCTGTGCCCACTATTATCTGCTATGGACACAGACACTGTAATCACACATGGAAATCTATGTGTCACACAGATAACACATGCAGCCATGGTATGTATACCTGTGAGTGATGGTGCACAGGACATTGTGGAGCTGATAATGCATGCACAGCAATGTTGTGTCCATTGTACACATTGCGTTCCAGGGTGTAGCCAATCACTGAACAACTACACACATGCATCAAAGACATGTATAATGTCATTAAATAGGGCCATCTACACTTGCACGGCATGGTCTTGAGCAACACATATTCTGCATGCTGACACATGTGAGGTGACTGTTTGCCTTGTGATACTGTCACCCACCTTCACCCACTATTGAGTATGTGTTGGATTGCTGGTGTGTGTGTGTGTATGTGCTGTAGTGAGGAATGTATTTGTGTGCATGTGTGCATGTGTGCATGTGTGCATGTGTGCATGTGTTCATGTGTGCATGTGTGCATGTGTGTTAACATCATGTATAGATTGAAAAGTGTGTTTCCTGTCTTCCTCTCACAGGTGCTGAGTTTGGGGTGGCTGAAAGCAGCAGGGAACCTGAAGTCACTGCCACTAATAGTGGAGATGATTAGACATGTATTCTGGCACAGGAAGGTTTGACAGAGTCTGTCGTTGGTCCACCAATCAACAGTACACTGCGTTCAACCCCTTCTATGCGCACACTCATACTGCCAATACATCCCTCATCACCAATGGCCTTAGCAGAGGGACAGCATACAGTTGGCATTGACCAGGAGAGTGTGGTACCCATGGCACTTGCATCCCCTCACAGCAGCCATAGCCGGATTACTGGAATGGTACCACATAGGCAAATGTCCAGGGGTTCTCGGGGGAGTACCACTGGTCATATTGCCCCTGGCAGATGTGCCCTCAGAGGTATTACAACCTCCAGTATGTTCCGGGCTGTAATACAGGCACAGGCACATATGGAACGGTACACCAGACAGGGACTAAGGGTGCAGAGGGCCCATTACACCGCTATCAATGACAGCATCCGTGACCTTGCCGGTGCCATCCAGAATTATACCAAGGTCATTGATAGATGTTGGGGGGAGACATTAGATGCCCTCTACAATGTGTTTTCCATGAGCCAGGACCATGTGGGATGGTTGAGACGTCGAGGCGGATGCATGCCAGCAACAGCAACAGCTGGCAGTTGTCGCGGACAGCACACAGATCACAGCCGCTCCCGTAGTGGCAGTACCATCCCAGCAATGCTGGGTCTTTCCTGTCCATTGACCATCCTAGTAGACCACGTGCATGTGGCTCTGGCCAGTCCCAGCAGGGACATGGGTCCAGTCATCATACCTCTGCCTCTGATGATAGTACCCAGTCAGGGTTGGTACCTGATACTGCCCATAGCACCCCTGCCAGGCACAGGTACTGTGTCCATGGTCAGAGACAGTGATCTGTACAGCCTAGCAGATACAGTCTGTGGCTCTCCCACAACCCCCCATATATAGCAGCCACATGGTGGAGCTGTGTGAATGCAGACACAGACACATTAACCAAGCAACTAGGGTTCACACATACACACACACATTACATCAACATTGGCCCATGCTGTACTGTTGTCCCACACACACACACACACACACACACACACACACACACACACACACACACACACACACACATACAGACATGTCAATTGGATGGGTCAATGGGCTCTGGCAAACCAACAACACACCCTGTGCACATGATGACACCTGTGCCACCTCCTGTCATCTGTAACATTGATGCAGGAATAGGCTAACATGGTTCTAATGCACAGACTGACATCATAGCAGTGTAGCAATATTAGCAAGTTGTCAACAGGAAAGTGTAATGATATCCTTGTAGGTATATCTGAGCAGGCATTATGCATCACAGCTCTGATTGTCAATGTAGCATTGTTTACACCAGTGTTAGGTCTGAGTATGTATTGTCCACCCATGTGCCACTTGGCTGAAGTGTACAGTGCTGCCAGCATGTGTTAGTGAGTGGACGGTATGTGTGTGATGTGTGCATTACAGATTAGCAGGTGTACATCTGTGAACATGGTGGGTGTCCACTGTCTGCATGTACGTGCATAGTGGACACATGGGACGTGTGACATACCCTGATGTACACATTGTTAACATCTCATAGTATCTTTTGATGGCCAGTATGCATTCTACTACAGATATGTACTAACATGGGTACACATGTGTGTATGACATGGGTTGACACTATGCTGTGGGTGATACTGTTAATATCTGTCAATGATTTGCATTCTGGTAGTATACACAACCTCAACAGCATAACTATAACCAATCATTAGATGATGTCCTGACAAATGACACACAGTTGTAGGGAACTCAGTAACAGTTGGATCCTTCCAGTACTATACTATAACAGTAACCAGTGGTATTGACCGCCACCCATTCCTGGGACCACACCTGTTTGGCATATAGCCCTTTTAGGTACATGCAAACACACTAGGGATATGTCCATCCACATCTGGAAATGCATGCATTGGCCTACAATGCATTCCCTGGATGGGACGCATATCCTACACAAGGGTATCATACAGACAGATACCTGTTGTCCAATACATGCTGTATAACAGTAAGTCGACTATGGCATAGTCATCCACATTAACTATACATACTATCCCAGTAGCCCTCAACATGCATGTTGGGTACTAATGTGTACATACAGCTACATGTTATGTCATCTGTCCCTTGGTATCCACATATCCATAGGTATTGTGGAGTCCCTCGGTGTGTCACATAAGACATTAGGGGCCTGAATGCATATCTACAGGGCTGTTCTACACCTATAATGACTGTCCATTATTGCCAGTCGTTGTAGTGTATGAACATGTCTGACATATACCCCAGGCATGTACCCTCACTCACAGTACTCTATAGTAACTGTCAAGGGTGTGTGCGGCACAGATGACCTTGGCCACAAATCACTACAGTGGCCGGGCTTGTCACAATCATACATATGTGACCTATGATCTGAGAAGCAGCGGCACAATCTGTCAAAGGAAACAAATGTATTCATGTAGTATGCAGGCTTCACACCTATGTACTGATTGAGGTCACATGTACACTTATTTATTTGCCACGCAGATACCTGATGAGTGCAATGCACATACTGTTTTAAGCATGATATGTCATACCATAGTAAAAGCAAAACCAACACTCCATTGACTATGTCACTTACACACAGCGATTGCAGGATTCAACCCCCTACCTAACTATGTCATGATACTAGAAAGATACGCATTAACACGGTGCACTATATGCTTTACTGGGTGATTTATGTTCTCCTGCTATATTTGTAGGATGCTGACATCATCAAACTTTCCAAAGAGGACTGTACCTCTTTTAATGTGTTTTCCCAGTCTTCAAAAAGGGCACTCCTCTCAAAGGAAATCACACACATACACACACTCAGCGTTTGCAGAATTCAAGCCCCTACTTAACTATGTTATGATACTAGAGAGATATGCATTAACACGGCATGCTAAATGCTTTACTGGGTGGTTTCTGTTCTCCTACTACATATTTGTAGGATGCTGACATCATCAGACTTTCCAAAGAGGACTGTACCTCTTTTAATGTGTTTTCCCAGTCCCCAAAAAGGGCACTCCTCTCAAAAGAAATCACACACATACACACACTGTCAGCATTGACAGGATTCAAACCCCTACCTAACTATGTTATGATACTAGAGAGACGCATTGACATGGCGCGCTATATGCTTTACTGGGTGGCTTCTGTTCTCCTGATATATTTGTAGGAGGTTGACATCATCAGACTTTCCAAAGAGGAAAGTATCTCTTTTAATGTGTTTTCCCAGTCTCCAAATAGGGCACTCCTCTCAAAGGAAATAACACACTGTCAGTATTTGCAGGATTCAAACCCCTACCTAACTATGTTATGATACAAAAGAGATACACATTAATACGGCACACTATATGCTTTATTGTGTGGTTTCCTTTCTCCTGCTATATTTGTAGGATGCTGACATCATCAGACTGGACATGGTAATGTGTGTATACTTTGTTTTATGCGATCCCAGGAATGAGCCATGTGGGTCGGCAGGTGTCAACAGCTTGAACAGGACCCCATAATTCTTACCTTGTGTGATTTATCTGTGGACACATTGACATTCCTTCATATGTCAACACATATTTATGCACAGATTGTTGGTTTTGTAGATATGACATGTGTCTGTGATGTTGATAAAGGGCTATTCAAAGTCTATGTGGGACATGTGTATCTCTGTTCAGTGATGTATGTCCTGGGTGGCTACTTTGCAAACAGTCTAGCATGTTTGGGAACCATGATCTGCGCATGAACATACCACAGTTGGTAGGGTTGTGTGTTTGTCAGCTTCCAATAGCTCTGTTTATGACTTAAACCATGATGGACTCCATGGCCTTGCAGATCAGGCTTCATAGGCTTACTGGACTATACTTCCCATGGTGTGTTGTGCACCAACACTTGTGGGGAGTGCCATATGTTGCTGTAACACATTCAACGGTTCCAGATCCTGTGGAGAGGGTGAGGCTCAACAGACTGTTCAGGTGCAGGGTCTGTTTGTTCTGCAGTTCATGCATGACATATATTGGGAAACAATGTAATCCAATTGCTGCCATGCTTTTGGCTTTGGGGGGAGCTGTTCAGCCATTCTATATGTGATATCTCCTGGTATGATGACAGGGACTATCATCAGTGGGGGGTGGGTATGTATATATGGGCCTGTCTGACAGGATGTTGGCATTGTCAGTCAGGTACAGTTATCCCTGACTCAGGACATATATGAGTGTACATTGCTATTTATGACATAGCTGCAGGAGGTGTCATGATTCAGTCTGGACTCCTTCTCAGCTACTCTTTACAAAACACCAACAAACCTGAGCACTAATCCCTGTTATACTCTTTTACACACTTAACACCCTACTGATCCTTTGTGATCAGGCTACGGAGTATGTCATCATAATACCCTGGCATGTCCAGGGGTCGGTTTCGTGTGTACTCTCCAGTCTAGCTAGTGAATATTGTGGTTTTGACACAATGTCACATCTGCCTCATGTACACAGACAACCCTCTCCTCCTCCCAACAAACTCAGATATATGTGAGAGATGCAACAATATTGACATACAGGAGGCTGAGCGCTCACGACCCATGACTGGCATAGTCTATCAGGTGGTGAAGGTAACCACACACACCACATATCAGTCTCACATGAACCTATAGCGACAACAATCAAACCCCATTATCACACACAAACATACTCAGAGGCTCTACATAAACTCTGCCTAAGCAGCAGAGACCTCCAAAGCAGACACACAGACAACTGCTACCCCATGACAATACCCACATATCACATAGTTCACAATGTCAGTGTACCACACAGTCACTGCCCTTCGGGCTAAACAACACACCTAATACACTTGTAATAGGTGACACTTATTGTCAGACACACTGATGTCCCACTCACCAGGCCAAACAAGGAAATAGTCACTTTGAGCAGTCTCTCGGGTGCCAGGATCTGCAACATAACACATGCACTCAGGTCACTCCAAAGCAAGTACAGGACTGGCTTCATCATTGTCCATGCTGGTGCGTACAACCTCAGACGTTCCTTCCTGGACCACATGACATGATACATAGAGGAACTCTCTGATCATGTAGCCCAGGCCAGTATGACCCTGACCTTGTCTAGCATCTTAAACTCACCAAGTATGATGTCACAGTATACCAACAAACTGATCACGTTTAACAGTTGGCTAACATACTGGTGTCATTCAAAGGGGATACAGTGTCTGTCAGCCTGGGGTGACATGCTCGATATGCCACATAGCTTCCCTATGGACAGCTTGCACCTGTCACCCTTGGACTTTCGAATACTGGTTAAGGCACTTGCTACCACCATACTGCCTTTTTTAAGAGGGGCTCAAAAGACAAAACCACCTCCATAGACATTAGAGTACATGATACTGAGGGTAATGCTGCTCAACACCACATGTGTTACCCTCAAATTGCGCCCACTCAGGAATCTCCTCAGTATGGACAATAGCGATATCTGTGCACTAACAGACACCTGGTTCAGGCACACCAGCACTACCAGGTTATATTTCATACCATGCTTTCTGATCACAAAACTCGGAATGGCCAACACAAATAGGGGGTGTATCCATATACATCACAGATACACATACCTCCGGGTTGGTAGCACTGCACAAAGCATCACAGACCATACATATGCACCTAACATTGTGCAAATATGCCTTTTGGTTTGTTGCCTGCTACAGACCACCCTCCCAAACTCAGGAACCACACTCAGCTTTCCTGGGAACACTGGACAATATGAAGGTCTCCACAAACACCATTATATTGGGTGATTTCAAATACCCACACATTGACTGGGGATAGTACTAAGGCCCCAACACCCTCGCCCAACAGTTGCTACTATTTGTAAACTCATATGCTATGGCACAACTGGTCACCACACCCACAAGAAGGGACAACATATTGGACATGATCATCACCAAAATGGGGACTCTATGATCCACACCTGAGATATACCCCTCATTGGTAAGGTCAGAACATTCATTTATCTCACTGGACATCCATATCCCATCCCCACACCCATCCTGGGTAATCTTGGTGAACTTCTCAAAAGCAAACGTTACACTTCTCCAAACCAAGGTGGTATCCTTCAGAGACCCTGGGACAGTGGTAAGTATGGCTCAGACTGCTGAATCCTTTACATACACATTCTATGGACACCTAGTGGACTGCATGGATAGTGCTATCCTAAATAACAACTGGACTCACTCCTCCAATGGCAGGGGAACTGTCTGGTAGACCCCAGCCATTAATAAGCTATACAAAGAAAGGAGGACGCTACTACATGATAGAGCACAATCCCAGTCAGGGAAGGCACCTGTGATCTGTACTAGCAGACAGCTACAATCACTCATGTATTTATGTCAGGCCCACTTCTAACAGACAATTGCACCAGACACATAGGACACTCACAAGGCCTTCTTCAGTTAATTCAGGTACCTGGGTGGACACTCACTGATATGCTGTGAGTTACTGCATACTGACTAAACATACCCTGAACCCACAGACATTGCCAACATCCTGGCAAACAGGTTCAGTGCAGATGTCTCCCCCCCATCCCCCCAAAGGAGCTACTGTCCATCCCAACAGAGTGTAACCTCCCTGACATCACAAATAAACAGGTGAGTGCTGCCCTCCCCACAGCAGACAACACAACATCAATGGGACCAGATGGTGTCCCAGCCTGCGTCTTACATGGACTTCATGACAGATGTAACCCTCACATTACATCACTGTTCAATATCAGAGTTACTGCAGGATATTTACCCACGGAATGGCGTACAGCGATAGTGGTCCCACTCCACAGAGTTGCTGCCACAACGGACCACAGACAATATCAGCCTATAAGGCTAACTAGCCTGTTCTGCAAAGCTATGGAGCGTATTGTAATGGGACTCATGCACATAGACATTGGGAACCTGCAGACACTGGGTCCTTCACATTTCAGCATTGCTGTGGGCAGATCTTGCCTCTTGGACCTGTTCCTATTCTTTAAACAGTTACCAGGTCCATTGCTGTAGGGACAGTTGTCCACACAGCCTGCCTGGACCTTGCACAACCCTTCAACACAATACCCCACTCGACCATTATGCATAGGCTCACCGGCGTCGATATCAACACATATCTCACACGATGGATTGCTACTTGGACCAGGGATAGCACCCACATGCTCAGTATCGCAGGTGCCATGTCTGACTATACACCAGTTACACATGGCATCCCACAAGGCTCAGTCCTGGGACCTCTCTTGTTCAGTATATATTTGTGTGATGTACAGGCTAACATAGGAGGAATATGGCTGTCCATGTTCACAGATGACTGCAAACTGGGTGCCATAATCAACTCTCCAGCTGGCACATGCATACTCAAACAGGGTCTTACAGAGATAGGATGACTGGTGCCTGAGCCATGGCCTACTGCTAAATTCCATTAGTTGCATAGTCATCCCATTTGGGAATAAAAACATGCCCACACATTACCCCATAGGTAGTAATCTATTACCTACGGTAGTAGTTGTTAGGGGTATGGGGACACGACTTGTTCCTACTCTCACCTTTGACAATCATATTGCCAAAGTGGTTAGACAGAACTTCTATATAGCCCACCTTATCCCATATGGTTTCACATGTTAATCAAGTGAGGTCATTGTGCCCCTATACTCATCACGACCATGCTTGGTTATAATGCCACATTTTGGATGTACCTTAGCTGACACCTGCACCAACTGTAATGGCCACAAATGTTCCTCAACAAGCAGATGTAGGGACTCACACAGATGCCCTGCACAGTTCAGATACAGTAACTCCAGCTCTACTCAGTCACTTACCACCTACTCGAATGTGTTGTGTGCCTGTAGTTTAAGGAAATATCCGACCCAAATTTAATGCACATGCTCCACCTCAGGATATCCGACTCCCTTGGAGCTACACACTCCAGGGACATATACCTCAGCACAGATGTTAATAGGACATGCTGGAGGGACAGATTCTTATCCCAGAGGCTCCACTCACTCCAGATTGTAATCCCGGTTTCGCATGGGCAGAGCAACCCACTGACCACCTACAGGAGACATCTTGACAAGTGGATGGGTGATCGTATGTTTACCCATGGGATATCTTCTGTGTCCCTGCTAGACAGAGGCACAATACACTAAAGGTAAATGGGCTATCTTGTGTGACCTACTATTCACAGGCACAGTGTTCTACTTTGACAGGGTTGCGAAAGCCAAACACACTCTGGCTAGGCTTGTACATGCCCTAGGGCAGATAGCCTAGTATCAACCTCTGAACCTATGATAATGTTCAGGATGCAGAATGTTCATTGCTGATACTGTTTGACAGGGTTCCACTATATTATATATGTGTCTGCTGTCATATAACTGTGTGCAAAGGGCATATTGCTGGATAGTGAGAGGTTCCTGGGTTAACACATGCAACTGCCTGATATGTGTGGCCCACTGCTGTACTCCGACATGGCCTATGTGTGTGAGCATGCCCAGTTCAGACTGTCAGTTTTCTGTTGCCTGGCATTTGTCTCATTTATTCGTGTGTGAGCATGCCCAGTGTGACCTTTCAGTATGTTGCTGTCTGAGGTCCACTACATTTGTTGATGTATGTGCACATGTCCAATATTAACATTTCTACTGTGTGTGGTGAAAGTCAGGTTCTATTCTTACTGCAGGACTCACCTTTGTGTCATAACTCAACAGGGATTATGCTGTGCCTGCTGGGTTTCCATGGAATACTTTGCATAGACTTATCAACATTTCTTCATACAGGCTGACCACTGCAATACTGTCATGGTTTGGTGGTTCAGTACTGTGACTATAATGCACAGTATCCTGAGTTTGTGTCCCATCACTGCTTTATAATTTCATACTGAGCAGACCAGACTGCTTAAGGGCCAGTAGCGCAAATATGAGCATGTTGGCTTTTGTTCAGCTATGCCCTACTTAGGTTCATAGGTTGATAGGTTCATACTAGGCTATCTGCCTGAAGGCATTCACAAGCCTAGCCAGAGTGTGTTTGGCTTTTGCCACCCTCTGAACTGATTTTACTGTATCCTTTTTAAGGTTAGTTTACTGTGCTTCTGTCTAGTAGTGACACCAAAGTAATCCCCGGGGTAAACCTACGATCTCCCATCCACTCGTCAAGATTCCTCTTGAAGAGAGTCAGTGAGGGGCTCTGCCTAACATGGACTGGGATTCTATTCCAGAGCGAAGGGAGCCTCTGGGTTATGAATATGTCCCTCCAGCATGTCCTATTTATTTCCGTGCTGAGGTTCAAGTCCCTTGAGCGCGTAGCTCTAAGGGATTTGGATTTTCTGAGGTGGAGCATGCTCATTAATTTCGGGTTGGACATGGCTTTATACGTCAGGCATAGATCACCTCTAAGTAGGCGGTATGCAACTGAGTAGAGCTGGAGTTTCTTTAACCGAGCAGCATATGGCATCTGTTTGAGTCCCATGATCCTCTTTGTGAGGTACTTTTGGGGTCTTTCTAGTTGCTGCAGGTGTCGGGTAAGGTACATCCCAAATGGGACATTGTATTAAATTATGGGCCTGATGAGGGATGAATAAAGGGGCACAGTGACCTCCCTCGATCTAGATGTGAATCCTTTCATGATAAGGTGGGCTATATAGAAGGTCTTACTAACCACTTTGGCAATGTGGTTGTCAAAGGAAAGATTACTGTCAACTTGGGTCCCCAGGTCCCTAATTACTTCTTCCATACTTAATGGATTCCCGCCTATGTAGTAATTTGTGGGCACTTTGTTTTTGCCAAAGGGTATGACTATACACTTTTAGTGTTTAGCTTTAGGCCATGGCTCTGGCACCAGCTATCCATCTCTATGAGACCCTTTTTGAGGATGCTTGTGTCAGCTGGAGAGTCAATTATGGCACCCAGTTTGCAGTCATCTGCAAACTTGGTCAGCCACAGTCTTCCCGTGTTAGCCTGAACCTCGGAAAAATATATACCGAACAAGAGAGGTCCCAAGACTGAGCCTTGTGGGATGCCACTTGTAACTGGTTTAGAGTCTGACATGGCTCCAGCAATTCTGACTATGTGGGTTCTGTCCTTGAGCCAGTTTGCAACCCATCTAATGACATAGGGGTTTATATTTAAGCTGGAGAGCTTATCTATGATGCCCGAGTGGGGTATTGTGTCGAAGGCTTTTGCGAGGTCCAGGTAGGCTGTGTGAACTACCTTCCCCTCATCAATGGCCTTGGTGACTGTTTCAAAGAAATTGACCAGGTTTAAGAGGCAGGATCTGCCCTTAACAAAGCCGAATTGGGTAGGATCCAGTGTCTGTAGGTCCCCAATGTCTTTGTTTGTGAGTTCCATGATGATCCTCTCCTACTGAGCCAGTGCATGTGCTATGCATTGCCTCTTTGCCAAGGCCAAAGCATATTGGGCATGCCTCCTTCTGCCTACTGGGGCAGGCTCAGGTTGTTCCTTTTCTGAGTCACGCTCTGCCTGTGATGGCCTTGGCAATGGTGGGGTGCTGTTTGGCCCAGGCCTATGCTGGTCCTGCTGCATCTGTTTTCGCAGGATCATATTATGTAGCAAAGCACATACCATGACAATTTGGATACATGTAGTTGGTGAGTACTGCAAGGCTCCACCAGATGTGTCCAGGCACCGGAACCGTGACTTGAGCAGCCCAAACACACGCTTGATTACATTTCGTGTCTGTGTGTGTGCCTCATTATGGCGTTCCTGTTGAGGTGTGTGTGCGTTTCTGATGGGTATCATCAGCCATGGCTCCAGTGCATAGCCAGCATCCCCCACTAGGTGACCATGTGGGATGTCTCCGCTGGCAAATGTCTGGTACAGCTGCATCAGATGCCAGATGTGGGAATCATGGTAGCTTCCAGGGCAGCCAGCACACACATTCATTATTATGCCCTGGGCATCACACATGACCTGGCAGTTGATGGAGGGGAAGCCCTTGCGGTTGAAGTAGGCCCTACCCCGCTCACCGGCTGGTGCTTTGATGCGTATGTGCGTGCAGTCTATTGCACCAACTACCTCAGGGTATTCCGCTATTTGCTGTAAGAGATGCCTATTGCTGGCCAATACCTCACGGGAATTGGGGAAATATACATGATCACCAACATGTGCTGACATGGCATCGAGGAACTGGTGCAGTACCCTGGAAGCTGATGCCAGTGATATCCTTATCATATCACCAGTTGGTCTCTGGAAGGTACCTGTTGCTAATATTCTTAGGCCAGCACATACCTTGGTTTCCACTGGGATGGGTTCCCCTCTGTTGGTTCTGTGTGTGAGGCATGGCCTGCACAGCTCAACAATTTGCTGCAAGAGGTCTCTGTCCACTCTAGAGCGCTCCACTATCTCCAGCTCATGTAGCCCCTGGTAGGTTACCCTGGGCCTGTACACTCTTCTCCATCTCCTCACTGTGGGTTGTCCAGCAGCATTGCATTGCATTATCACCACCCTCAGCATGTTGCATATGTCGCCTTATAACAGCAATGGCAGACCCTAACATTTTTTGTCTCAGTAAAGCTTTTTCAGTTTTCACTTCTATTAGCTTACTGCAGTGTTGCAGTGTCTCTTGAGAGAAACATAATGGACTGTTGATTGCTACAGAGTTTTAAGTGCTGGGCTGGGCTAGTGTACTGCCTGTGTAATTACCTGATTCTGATTGTTTTCACCTGCTAGCTCTGCTAGTACTCCCTGGTAACTTCCTAGTATTTGGTGTGCTTCCTTTTTCCTTTCTGTTTCCTCAGGGGGGAGCGCCGTGCACACAAGCACAAACACACGCACAGCAGCTAACACGCACGCACTCATGCTTACATGGACTTAAACATGCTTATTCTTGTTAAAACGCACGCACACCGGTGCAAACGCGCTTGAAACTGTTTACACAGCCTTACATATGCTTACTCTGGCTTACACGCGTGCACACATGCTTACACACGCGCATACTGTCTTACTCGGGTTTACTGGCACACACACTCACGCATGCATGCTCAACAAGAAACTTTGATGTTATCCACAGCATACACCTTCAATTTCTTTACTTTACCTAGCCTAGCTGTTGACACACCTCTTTCAATGATATGTAAATGTCAGCTGACACATGCCACTCTGCTCCAATGAGCTCCACTTCTTTCATACATACCCCCCGTGATGTCACCTATCTTCTACTCTGTTACTCCCCTTATCCTACTCCTACACTCCACTGACTGCACTCATTTGCTATGTAAACTTGCGATTCACTATCCTAACCCTCATTTGCATAGGATTGCCTACTAATGCTTGGTTACATCTCTTAGACTGAACTTCCCCCCTTAGCAACCTCTACTCGGTGGCCATGTTGTCTTCAGCCTGCCATTCATTTGCATTGTAAATTCTTATCAGCAATAAAATCCACATTTGTGGATCTTAATTATTGATTTTCTGGTATTTAGGGCGCAGTGCGTTTGCGCGGCGCTGCGCTATGCTTAAACCCCGCAGATCGGGATAAAAAAAAAAGTTATTTTATTTTTATTTTGCATCACTTCACATTGCCAATGGCCATATTTTTGGCCATTGGCATGCTTCCTCCTGTACCTGCATCCTTTTTTTGGAGCTGTCATGGCTCCGTTTTGCTATTTACAGAAGTGCAGTCAGTTGTCAACTGAGTACATTTCTGCAAATGACACTACTCCTACTCGGACAGATTCCGGTTTCCTGGATTCGCAAATTTACCTCATTTGCATAGCTTTTGCCTGCAATTGAGGTAATTTGCATATCCAAGCCCTGTCAATGTAGGATTAGTTTTGAGAGCACTGTTGCACGCCCCTACCAGCTGTTCCTGGATTGCTCGGTGGACATGTTGGCTGCATGGAGTCTTAATCTACTCTTAGACTCCGTGCAAGCCTTCGTGAATCCAGCCCTTTCAAAATTTGTTTTTCACAATAAACTTTATTAAAAAATGTAGCTAAAAATACATCAATAACACAAACATATCATAGAAACTAAATAATAACAAACAGAAGAACTATGACACAGCACACAACAGAGTAAACAGAAATATTGCTTGAACGGGCTAAAGAAAGGATGACAATTCATTCAGTAGGTTCAGTAGATATATTTATTGAAATTTACTTTTCTTGCATTTCTTAACTACATAAAAATACTTCAAAAGTACTGAAATTCAGAGTAGTGCTTATAGTGTTTGCAGATTTATTTTGATCTGTGATCAGAAATAAACATTTGTTGTAACTAATCCATACAGACACCTTTCCAATTTCTAAAAAGAATAGCAAATACTGTCACTCTTCTTACGTGCATTAATAAGACATTCCACATGATTTATGAAGCTTGGCACAAGGATGGCGTTAGCCTTGTGCCAACCGTGAGGCGTAGAGATGGCACAGCAGCACCACATGCATATTAATGAAGGCGCACTGCCGCAACGTCTACATGCATAGGAAATGTGCGTGAGTGCAGGGGGCATGTCTAAGTGCTGCACGGAGGTATCAACATGTCAGCTGCAGATGGGCAACCTAAAATGCTGTGTAGTACAGCCTGCCTCTAATAATAATCACTCCTGTCAGTGTCCATGGATATTGAAATGTATGCAAAGCATACAAGACAGTTTTGCGAATACCAAAATAATACCAAAATAAAAAGTAAACACAAAGGCACGTAGCTGAATATTGAGTCCCCGTCCCTCGAACAAATGACATTTAAAACCCTGTGCCTGTATTCCATTGTAGTGTTGATTGTTATACCAAGTGGAAGCGAAACACAGCGTGTTTGTGCGCCACTTCCCTTTGCTAAGCCTAGCCCAATGGTTAGGGCTACCACCTGTCCCACTTTGTGAGGGACAGTCCTTCTCTTAGCAGTTGTGTCCTTACCAAAAAATATTAAAAATGTTAAATGTCCTGCGATTGTAGGACATAATTATGTTCCATATGTTATGTAATAGTTCCATAAAACAGTTATTTCTGTATGTAAAAAACCTAAATGTTACAAGAAACAGAATAAGCAACTAAACTGCTACAACAATAAGCTTTCATTTAGGCATAAAACTAAAGTACTATCCTTTGTACTGACCATGGATATGTGTCGGCCTGTAAAATCTGATGTGTGTCCCGAAAATGTCTCACTTTGGTCATTTGAAAAGGTGGCAACCCTATCAATGGTCAGAGCATTTGCTCAATATCTGCCCATTCGCAGTCCATGTCATCCTTGTCTGGACAGCCCAAATATGAATGGGTATTACCCGGGTCTACCTACCATGTCATGAAAGATAAGTAGTTGCGTGTACCTATGTGCATGAAGTACAGCATGTGGAAGATCAAAAATGATAGGGTCGTCCTCACAGCCATATTGGTACCAGAGATATGTAGTGTACTCAATGTGTTCTGTTGTCTGTGCCATGGGCCATCATCCAGAAAAGGGATGGATGGTGTGTGTGGAATATGGGGGTGGGGGGTGACGGGTAATGTAATAATTTGCCAAGGGGAGACTGGGTCGGATGCACAATAGGAGAACTGGAGGTGTATGAGGGAGCAGTGGGTGAATCAGAAAGGAAAGCAAATAACAAACATTCACATCCACAATACAACCTGACAGGTCATACTGCAGAACACAATCCCACAAACATATGAACATAAAAATGTGCTACACACATGTACAGAAACATTACCGGCTCACACCCACATAATGGTCTGGCCTGAACTGAGCCATCCAACCCCAACACACCTGGATACATAATTGAATGCCCATCATCCCCTCCACAGCACACCACCCCCCCCTTTCTGAATGTCCACCAAAACCACCCATACTTTGGCTGCTATCTTGGCACAGCCATATCTGCACATAGTGACCCCTACTCATATCTAGTAGGCAGTCTCACCCTAGGCAGTCTCAGGATTGCAAACTATGTATCCTTTACATGTATAACCCTCCCTCATTTTCCTAAAGCCGAAAGAATGGAAGTCATTGGTCCCCAAAAGTTTTGGCTATCTCTCATGGGATAAGTATCTGTTCTAAAGATTAGACTTGGTGGCACAACATGATGTCCAGTCCCGTAGACATCTGGACACAAGTTGTATGAGCAGTAGTTGTCCACAACCCTGCTCAGCCTCCATCCGGTCCTGCAGAACCTACGACCCGGGATTAAACACCTGACCATGATGCACGTCTCCCCACATGCATTACTGGGAATATATACCTTTCACATGTTCACATGAAGCTTCCCCATAGCCATCTTACAAACAGTACATGTCCACAAACTATATATCCCGTCCAGGTTCCTCATCATAATGATGCACACAACCCCTGTATACAAACGGTGCAGGTACCTCCCATATGCGGTCGTTCATATACATGGCCATGTATC
>NC_056730.1:1054334171-1054364171 GCF_019279795.1 Protopterus annectens
TCAAAAATATGTATGGCCGATAAGCTGCGTGACACCACACTTTGAGAAAGGTGGTGCATTTCAGTTACACATCACTGGAAGATGTGTAGGGAGGTACATGAGGAAGGGCATACAGGTCGCGTCACACATTCCAACATAGTGAGATGCCACATATGTCATACACTGGTTTACCCATTTGGTGATATAGCTGTTTATGGCTACATATGACAGTGCTGATTGAATACCTCAGTGTGAATTTGTATCAGATGTCTTCACCTGGTCAAATTCAACAAGATGATACTGTTCTCATCATGTGTGCCCTTGATGACCTCTTTGAGGACATCTGTCAGATGTAACAGACTTAATGTAGCATTAATAACTCACACAGGTCTGTTGCACACACCTGGAATATTACTAGTATACATGTTGAAGAGGTCCATGATGACATGTTGGTCTACCTCACAGTCGAAGAGAGTCAGGATGTCTCTATACATGCATATATCAGGTGCTGTCCTCACAACTCACGTGAATGCATGTTAATGTACAACCTTGCATGGGAACATAGGTCATATGGAGGGTGTGTTGGACTGTGTATTCAACCATATCAGAAAGGTGTATGTGCTGAGTCACACCACAGGTTGAGCAGCCAAGTGCTCTGGATTATGTGGAATGCTTTGCATTTGAACATAAGCAAACCCACTATTTCGCTGTTACACATTTAACAGCTTTAGCTCTGCTACACGGCTTTTGATTGATTGGTATACTGCAATTACTACCAATCGGTATCATATTTTACAAGCCAATCAAATAGCTACTTCACTGTTTTGCATTGAACAGTGTTGGCTGTGCTACACAGTTTTTGATTGGTTCATATTCGGCAATTACAGCCAATCACCATTGCAATATGCAAACCAATCAAATAACTGTTCCTGAGGACAGGAGCCAATGGCAACTCCCAAATATGTGAGTATTCATATAGGAATGGTTGAGGAAAATCATATTTAAAGAGAGGGAGAAAAAAATAAAATAGAAGCAAAACAATACCAAAGTAAATAACTGCAATACCAGCAGGTTTTCTGTTACCATGCATGATTTGAAGGCTACGATGTCGGAAACTGAAATTTCTTTCATTATCAGTTCTTATTTCATTCCTCTGTGATTTGCCAGAACACTACAGATTTTATGAGGAACAGACCAAAAATATGAGGCAAAGGTTTGGGCATTCTGCAAAATTCTGGGCAGTGGAGAGGTATGACAATAGTGAATGTGTGTGTGTGTGTGTGTGTGTGTGTGTGTGTGTGTGTGTGTGTGTGTGTGTGTGTGTGTGTGTGTGTGTGTGTGTGTGTTTCTGCTCATATATGATGATTGAAAGGCCATGACCATAGCCAAGGTATGCTTTTCATGCAGTGCGAAAACAGGATGTTCCACATTTTGACTGTTTGCCCCACATTGCTATGGTGTGTGTTCCACACTAGTCTCTTAGTAGGTTGAGATCTATGGCCATAGGTGATCTGTGATACTGTCACAGCCCATTGATTCTGTGTGATAGGCCTATTGTGATCTGGACTAGGGTTTTGACACAATCCCCTGTGGAGGTATCATCGAGAAAACCTCCAAGCTGGGGATTAACCCTTATGTCAGTTGATGTGTAACCAGCTGGTTTACTAGCAGAACACATGTGAAAGTCGGTGAATCAACCAGTACCAGCAGAGCTGTCACCATTGGCAAACCACAGGGATCTGTGCTTGGCCCATCATGATTTTAACTCTATTTCTCAACATTTCAGGCTAAAGTAAATGGCCTTTTACTTACCAAGTTTACTGATTCTTGCATATTGTGTGTGATCATTGAGACCACCGATGGTGAGTGTACTCTCAGCAGAGGTCTCCAGCAATCTGGCCACAGGTAAAAGATCAAGGAAAACATGAGAAGAACCAACCACAATCATGGACAATATCAGAATAATACTACCAGTTATACAATGGCTCTGACATAACATATGAGCTGTGGAGTGAAAAGTATGGAGTGTGGAGCGGTAACTGCAGGATACACACTTCTGCTCTTCTGGTGAGACGCACACATACATACACACACACACACACACACACACACACACACACACACACACACACACACACGCTTGACTGCAGTGAGAACATTACCCCCATCTATTGAAAAACACAGACTACAGACTCAGTGTTTTATAAAAGCACCACACCGCAAGTCTGAGTTTTGTATGGCTGCAAGTCAACTTAGGGTGTATAACATCAGCAATGCAGGCTGGAAAGAAAAAGTTTGGAGACCTGCCTGAAATGGATCTGTAGGCATGTGAAAATATTAAAATACTGCCAATTCATGGGATTGGAGTGGTAACTGCAGAATACACACTTCTGCTCAGCCGTACACAGTTGACTGCAGTAATAACAGAAGTCTTACCTATTTAAATACACAGATTATAGAACTAAATACTTTACATAAGCTCCACAGCACAAGTCTGACTTTTCCCAGGCTTCAAGCCAACTTATAGTGGATGACATCAGCAGTGCATGTTGGATAGAAGATGTTGGGAAGCCTGCATGACATGGATGTGTAAGCATGTGCAAGCATTAAAATACTGTCAACCTATGGGATATGAGCAGCAATTGTAGAATACACATATCTGTTTTTCTGGCTAGAAACAAACACACCCACTTGACTGCAGTGAGAACAAAACCTCTATCTATCTAAGTACACAGGCTACATAATACAATGCATTATGCAAGCACCATGGCACAAGTCTGACTTTTACAAGACTGTAAGTGAACTTATAGTAGAAGACATCAGCAGGCCATGTGGGAGACAAAATGTTGGGAGACCTGAATAGGCTCATAGTTCATATGTACATAGGAGGCTACTAGCCTAATGGCCCCATGGTGGTTAGAAGCCTAGATGTGTAAAAACACAAGTACTTTTATTGACCATAGTTGGATGGTCATTGTTAGCAGAGTGATTTTGTGAGCAGCACCAACTAGCCCTGCCCATGAGGGACATATGTGCCAACCCCAGGGGTGACTTTATAATCACCCAACCAGTGGATAAGGTTGCACTTGAACAGGGTCATTGGCAAGCACTGATTCAGACCCAGTGTGAGCCTATTAAAGAGGAGTTTGAGTCATTGTGGGATATATCTATCTCCTCAGCATGTTCTGTTTATGTCACAGGCTAGGTTGAGAACTCTGGGCCAAGTTATTCTTGTCCCATTTGATTTGCAGATGCGCAGCATTTCCAGTAGGGCAGGATCTGATACTGCTCTGTAGGGCAGGTGTAAGTCACTCTCAGCAGCCTGCATAATACTGAGTACACTGACAGGTCTTTCAGTCTTTCTGTGTATGTCATGTTTGGAGGCCCTGGAGTCTCCCAGGCATGACCCTGTGTTTCTCCAGTTGCTGTAGGTGTCTGGTGAGGTATAGACATAAAGGACCATTGTGCTCAATTAGTGGTCTGATAAGGGTAGAGTACAACAGAGGTATGATCACCCTGGTCTTGGATGTGATGTCAATATGTATGATGTGCACAGTGCAGAATGTGTGTCACCATCAGGGACATATAGTGATGGAAGTGTAGATTTCTATTAATATGTGTTGCCAAGTCTCATAACACTGTGTATGAGCTTAGAGGGGTGTTGTGTATATCATAATTCACAGGGGCACTTCATTGCCAAAGGGGGCAATGAGCTATTGTATGCTTTAAGGTTCAGTCCATGAGTTTGGCACCAATCATGTGTGTGTGGCAGCCCCTTCTGTAATATGTTACCATCATTGGGAGACTCTGTATTAGTACATCTAGTTACCAGCCATCTGCAAACTTGGTAAACCACAGACTATCTACCATTGCCTGTGCTTCAGGGAAGTAGTTTGCAAACAGTTGAAGGCCCAGCATAAATCATTGTGGTATTCTTATAGTAGCTGGCTACTGGTGGATGTGCAGTCCCCAACTTTGAGTGTGTGTGTTTTGTCAGTGAGCCAGTTGCCTATCCCTATACTACTGTATGGCTTAATTCCCACACAGGAGATCTTTATTATGACACACAAATGGAGGATAGTGTCAAAGACCTTGGATAAATCAACATAGGCAGTAGGTCCTGTTATCCCTCATCCAGATCTGTGGGGTCAGCATCCAAGAAGCCCAGAAGGCTCAGTAAGCAAGATCTACCCTTGACAAAAACAGAATAGATAAGGTCAAGTGTATTGAAGGTCACCTATGTTCCTGTGGATATGGGCCATGCTGATTCTTTCCCTAGCTTTGCAGATAAGTGCATTTAGGCATGTGGGTAAATAGTTGTAGTTTTGCATGTTACCAGATTGATGTGCATTGCATAGCACACAACATTTGATGTTACATTTTGTACTGTGGTTGATATATGTGTAGAAAAAGTACTGAGACACCAGGGTTACAGTGCTTGGGGTTGGTAACAGATGAATGTATTGTAAATATGTGATCTAGTGTTAGATAGGGCCCACATTTTGTAATGTTTACACATGTAATTCCAGGTCATACATAGGAAATGGACAGTAAACATCAGCAATTCTGCATAATACAAACACTTCCATAGCTCAGCAAGCAGCAGGTTTATGTGACAGTTAGCAAAGTGCATACACATGCGAGCCGCATTGCTAAAGCCTGACAGTTAGTACTGAGTCTATAAAATAGACCTCCAGTTTAACTGAATCTCTGGCAGTATGTGTTAATTCATTGATGCAATCCTTTTTTTTTGACCCAGATGGTACTAGGTTTGAATACAGATGTATCTAATACTTTAAAATACTTTTCATTATGGAGTGATAAGAGAATAACATCAACTGTTTATACAAGATGTGTTGATGTATGTTGGCACAGCATAGCTGGGTTAATTGGCAATGCATGGAGGTAACTACAGCATTTTGCTGCTGCTCACCACTGCTGCACACTTGCACAATGTACACCAGGGGCCCAAGAAGTGAAGGGATCCATTGCTTTTTCTGCTACTTATGCATGCTGTGTGTGATTCTATGTTTGACCAGATTAAATGTGTTAAAATGGGGTAGATAGGAAAGGGGTGAAATGGGGAGCGAGCAGGGGGAAGAACAAAGTCTGGCAGTTAGTACAGAGTCTCTGGAATACACCTGCTAGTTAAATGACTCTGTGGCACCATGTGTGAATGCACTGATAGCTTTCTTTTTGTGGACAAGATGGCACTGGTTTTGAATATAGCTGTATGCAATACTTTTGACTATTTCCACATTACTGTTGTTGCACATTGGTGTGCCATGCACACCATTGCACAATAATACATTAAAGAAAAGAAGTGTGGAAGATAGGACTGTGAAATGTGGAGCAAGTGTGAAAGGAACAAAGGGAAAGTAGGGCAGGCATGAGCAGGAGGGATGTAGGAAAGAACCACAGCTATCCATTTCTTTAACAGCGTAAAGTGAACATATGTGCAAAATATTAACTGAATTTGGGCTGTCACCTCCTGAAAGAAAGGGTGATCACAACACAATTATGTTGTTTAGCCAACTGGACTGAATCAAGTGTGTCAAGAAGACATATGCATGTGAAATGGAATATGTATGAGACAATTTTTTTTGTGGGACAGGTGTCCATTTTTTGTTTTTTGAGAGAGAGTTGGGGCTGGGACATAAGTATTTCTGGGTCAGGTAAGTTGGCTAGGTGAGGAAGCAATTGCAAATATACAAGCAAACAAGACAAGAGAGAGGAATGGCGATGGACACAAAAGTTTGGGGGACACTATGAATGGGCTGAGGGTGGGAAAATCCAGAACTCATGCTTGTCAAGTTTAGTGAAAGTGAGAATTCAGTTCTCACCCACTGGACTGGACTGGACACCCACTGGACTGTCATCACTGTCACCTCTCTCCACTGCTGGATAGAGTACTTGATGTCTACCTCTCCTCCTTCTACTACTGCATAAAATGAGGGAGAGCAACCTCTCCAGCTAGCAATAGCATGGATCAACAGTGCAGTGCAAAACCCTACTCACCATCCCTGGTATCTCAGTTTGGATGATAAAAACCACCATCTACACTATTGCTCATGGAGAGTACTGTAGGACTGGTCTCCAGGGCAGAACTACTCGAGGAGGAAGGTAGTGCAGGGACAGCAGAAGTGGTGTTGCCAGGTTGGCTCCCAGATGTGCTGAGCAATGGTGGTGGAGCTGGTGGAGGGAGGGCAGGCAGATCCTGTGGGGCAGGCCTAAACCACTGTGCTGTGGAGCATTTAGTGATGTGGTATACATGGAAGACATGGACACATTTTGATGACGTAATAAAAATACAACAAAAAAATAAAATAAAATAAAATAAAGAGATAAGGGTTGCGGTGAGAAAAAAAAAATAGAGAGAAGATTAGTACATTCATATGTGACATACAATGCATTAATACAATTAATTGACTCTATAATCTTAACCTTTACTTTTAAGACTACCAACTCCTAACCAAGAACTTTTACTTTTATGACTACCACCTCCTAACAGAGAACTTTTACTTTTAAGACTACCAGCTCCTAACAGATGTACACTGTATTACAGATTACAGCAAGTACTCCTTGACATGTGCATACACTATACATATGCGTGTTCCAATTATATAGATTACAGTTTACACTGGTATAAATCTTTTACTTTAAACCTTTAAGTAACATGTAATTGAAGAATTAACAGTATTTTATAGGTGGTCTTTCAACCCAGAACCTCTGATGTAAGTCTAATATTGTAATCTTTGTTTGTGCTACAGACTAATGCATGCATACTTGCTTTTACAGTTGAGCTACGCATGCTCAATTTGATACAACTGTATAAAATACTAACAAGATATATTTGACATTTAACGCTACAATAACACTACTCTTCTGCTGCATACATACCACATAAAAATATACTTGTTTTCCCACCTTTCTAAGCTGGTGTAGTCTAGTTTTCAGGTTAGTGCTGAATTCAGGGCTGTGTTACAATCTTCTGTGTTTGCCCATACCTTACTTAAATTGGAGGAAGTTTCTCTGTTCACCTGTGAGAGAGGGGAGCTTTGAGCAGCCTATCTGTCCCTGGAGGAGTGGTTTCAGCCCAGAAAGTAGTAGTTTTTTGGCCATTTTGGGCTAATTTCTATCTCTTTCATTTCCCTGCTATAGATCCCGCAGTAGTGGCAGTTAGCTAGCGTATAACTATTCCTGGCTCCACAAAGTCTACTCTTCAATTTTTCCCTTGGAATTAGACAAAGTTTCAGCTTAAGCACTCAAACCATTCACTTCTCAGCACAGCACTTGCTCAAAACTCATAGCAAGCACTAATAAACCTTAGCACTAGACCCCCCCTATACTGTAGAGAAGGACAAGTCTCTCTATTCAACCTTACAAGCCAATCAGAAAAACAGTTCACTGTACCTATCCAGGCATGTCCAAGGAGCAGTTTCAGGTGTACTATCTGGTCCAACTGGTAAATTTGGGCATTTTGAGGCAATGTTACAACTGCCTCATGTATACAGACAACCTTCTCCTCCTACCACCAAACACTAATACATGCGAGAGATGAAATTATACAGAAAAAACTGGAGGCTAAGCTCTCTCAACCCAAAACTGGACCAGACAGTCAGGAGGAGAAGGGAATTACTTGCAGCACCGGCAAAAAACACACATAATACACAAAAACATACTCAGAGCCTCTAAATAAAAATCTGAAAAAGCAACAGAGACCTCCAAAGCAGACATCCAAGCGATCTAAACCCCCCCCAACACAAACCATGAAACATATACTTCACAAAACCAGTGTGCCACACAATAACAGCCCTTAAGGCAAAATAACATACCCAACACACTAGTAATAGGTGACTCTATAGTCAGGCACACTGACATCCCACTCACTAGGCTGAACAAGGAGAAGTTCACTGTTAGTTGTTGGGTGCCAGGATCTGCCACATAACACAAGCACTAAGGTCACTATAGAACAAGTACAAATACTATACTGTCATTGTCCATGTTGGTGTGAATGACCTGAGCCATACCTCCCTGGACTACATGAAAAGAGACATGGAAGAGCTCTCTGATCAGATAGCCCAGGCTGGTATGACCCTGACCCTGAGTAGTATCCTGCCCTCACCAAGAATGATACCACTGTAAAAAGAAAAAATTATCAATTTCAACAATTGGCTAAGCTTCTGGTGTCATTCAAAGGGGATCCAGTGTCTGTCAGCCTGGGATGACATGCTTGACAAGCCACACTGCTTCACTAGAGATGGCTTGCACCTGTTACCCTTAGGCTTTTGAATACTGCCCAAGGCTCTTGTCACCCCTATAGTGCCTTTGTTAGGCAAGGCTCAAAAGGCAAACCCACCACCGTAAATAGCACAAGTAACAAAAAACTGAGGGTAATGCTATTCAATGCCAGAAGTCTAAACCTCAAAATGCACTCACTCAAGGCACTCCTCAGTATGGAGAAAATTGATATATGTGCAGCAACAGAAAGCTGGTTTAAGGCTCCAGAGAGCACCCCAGCACCACCAGGCTACAACTCATACTTATACATTTTGGCCACAAAACCCAGACCAAAATACAAAAGGCGGGGGCATATCCATATTCATCAAGGATACCCACACCTCCAGGTTAGTGACACAGTACGATGATTCAGAGATCATCCACGTGCAACTAACAATGGGCAAAACTGCAATTCAAATTATAGCTTGCTACAGATCACCCACCATTCCCCAGGAACCCCATTCTGCATTTTTGGAAACACTGGGAAACATAAAGGTCCTACCAAACACCCTGATTTTGGGTGATTTTAATTACGCAAGCATTAACTGGGAAAACTACTCAAGTACTAAGTCCCTTGCCCAACATTTCCTAGAATTTATAAACTCAAATGCCCTGGATCAACTGGTCAATCCCCCCCCCAACAGAGGTGACAACATATTGGACCTGGTCATCACCAACATGGGCGACCCGTGTTGCACACCGGAAGTCAACCCCTCACTGGTTAGGTCTGAC
Organism: Protopterus annectens; assembly: GCF_019279795.1. Taxonomy (NCBI): domain Eukaryota; kingdom Metazoa; phylum Chordata; order Ceratodontiformes; family Protopteridae; genus Protopterus; species Protopterus annectens. The sequence continues at coordinate 1,054,343,163 of NC_056730.1, forward strand.
CATAAACTAATCACTCTGGATATCCACATTCCGCCCTCATCCACGGTCAAAGAAACTACCGTGAAAAACTTTTCAAAAGCAAACTTCACGTTACTTAAAACCGAGGTGGAAAGTTTCAAAGCCCCCATGCTAAAGGAGAATAATGCCCAAGCTGAAAAATCCTGTACTAATGCACTCTACGGGCACCTACAAGAATGCATGCCCTGCCATAAATAAGCTATACAATAGAAGGAGGAAACTAGTATAGAAAATAATAAAATCCCAAGAGGTGAAGAAATCCCTGATCAGTATCAGCAAGAGCTACAATGCCTCATAAAATCATCCAAGGCTAGCTTTGAAAAAAAAAATTGTCAAGGACTCCAAAGATAACCACAAGGCATTCTTTAGCTATGTCATGAATCTAAGTGACAATTCTCAGATCTGCTCGGAGTTAGTGCAGAATGGCACAAAATGCACTGAACTGACTGATATCGCCAACATCCTGGCAGACAAGTTCAGTGCAAACTTCATTCCTCTCTTACCATCAAAAGGGCCCATAACCATACCAGAAGAATGTAGTGCTCCTGAAATCACAGCCTGGTTAAAACAGCCCTCTCCAAAGCCAGAAAGACAGCATCAATTGGACTGGACAGTGTCCCAGGCTGCATCCTACACGAGCTCAAAGATGAACTAACCCCTCACCTAAACACACTGTTCAAACTCAGCCTCTCCACAGGCTACATGCCCATAGAGTGGTGCACAGCAATGGTTATTCCACTCCATAAAGGTGGAGCCACAACAGACCATGGGAACTATTGCACTATAAGCCTGACTAGCTTGGTCTGCAAGGCTATGGAGCGCATCATCATCATGAATCTCATTAACAAAGACATTGGGAACCCCCAAACATTGGACCCTACCCAGTTTGGCTTTGTTAAGGGCAGATCATGCCTCCTAAACCTGGTGGACTTTTTTGAGACAGTTACCAAGGCTATAGACAAGGGAAAGGTGGTTCACATAGCCTACCTATACCTTGCAAAGGCCTTTGATACCATTCCCCATTCTGGTATTATAGACAAGCTCACCAGCCTGAACATAAACCCCTACATCATGAAATGGGTTGCCATCTGGCTCACAGACAGAACACACATGGTAAAAGTTGTGGAAGCTATGTCTGACTCTATACCGGTTACAAGTGGTGTTCTCCAGGGCTCAGTCCTAGGACCCCTCCCCCTGTTCAGCATATACTTCTCAGAGGTACAGGCAAGCACAGGAGGATGATGGTTGACCAAGTTCACAGACGACTGCAAACTAGGGGTTATAATTGACTCTCCGGCTGACACAGACATCCTCCAAAAGGGTCTCACTGAGACAGATACCTGGTGTCAGAACCATGGCCTCAAGCTAAATGCCAAAAAGTGCATAGTCATCCCCTTTGGAAAAAAACAAATGTACTCACAAACTACCACATATGTGGTAGCCCCCTAAATATGAAAGGCATAATAAGGGATCTGGGGACACAAGTAGATAGTAATCTCTCCTTTGATAATCACATTGCTAGAGTGGTTATAGAATCCTTCTATGTGGCCCACCTAATCACAAAAGGGTTTGCATCCAGATCACAAGAGGTCATTGTGCCCCTCTACGTATCACACATCAGACCCATCATAGAGTACAATGCCCCATTTGGGATGTACCTTACAAGACACCTGCAACAGCTGGAAAGACCACAGAAGTACCTCATCAAGAATATCACTGGCCTAAAACAGATGTCCTATGAAATTCGACTGAAGAAACTCCAGCTGTACTCGGTTGCATACTGCCTACTCAGAGGTGATCTCTACCTGACATACAAGGCCATGTGCAACCCAGACTTGATGGACATGCTCCACCTAAAGAAAACCATATCCCCTCGAGCCACATGCTCTAGGGATCTAAACCTTACCACAACAATAAATAGGACGTGCTGGAGGGATAGATTCCTGTCCCAGAGACTTCCCATACTCTGGACCAAGATTGCAATCAACATTAGGTAAAGCTTCTCGCTAACACTCTTCAAGAGAAACCTTGATGAGTGGATGGGAAACAGAAAGTTTACCATGGGCATCACTTCAATAGCTCTGCTGAACAGAGGCACAGGGAACTAATCTAAGGGGATGGTGAAAGCCAATACATTCCAGCTAGGCTTATAAATGCCTTTGGGCAGATAGCCTTATACTTATCTATGAACCTATGAACCTATGAACTTATGAACCTATGAACATGCTTCCCTCATCCTCGCCAATCTAGCTCCATGGGTTCTTACATTGACCTCCTGATCCATGGCAGCTGTGGAAAGCACAGAACAGAATACCATTATGAATACCAGTCTTGCCTGTATTCAGCTTTTAAGTCTTACAAGTACTCTCTGTAGTTGATACTTACACAGCTGTGGGATGTCCACAATCCTAATTTCCTTGACCAAGCATCAAGGGTATCCCTCTTCTTCTGCCATAGGTCATTATAGTGAAGCCTACATTGGTCACAAGTGCATGGGATACTAGTGGCACTGGTTACAGCCTGGGCAAAACTATCCCAAGCTTCTGACTTATACTGGAGGCCAAATTAGTCCCCTTGTAGAAGCCTGGCATGATAGTGTTTAACTAGGAATCCAATAAAAATCTTGGACTTTTGGACACCCCATCTCTGTGCTCTAAGTCTGACACCTTTTCCAGAAATGCCTGTCATGTCTACTATGGACCAAGAGCAATGGAGAGTGATGGTTTCCTGCCAGTTCTAGTTATTGTGTTTACTGGTAGTTCGCACACTGTTTGAAAATGTTGCAGTCCGTTATCATCTCACAAACATGGTGCTTAGCAGTGCACACCTCCAAGCATCATGTTTGTGTGATAGTTATTAAAGCACAACAGTGACAAGAAAATCAATTTCAAGGTTATTGGATGTACAAGCAGTCTGCATGTGTGTTAGACAAATGTGAAGGCCATGGCCATCCAGATAGCAGATATATACTATCATAAAGATACTACGCAGTATACCCACAGTCATACATTTGATAATACATGTGATAATACATAGGTAAATAAGTACATAACTGACACAATACTTGTGCTTCAGCCATCACACATTTAATTAATAGTAGCTGCACTATGCCAAGTGTTATTAAGTGAGAGCAACTATAATGAGAAGTGGAACAACAGTAAAAGTGTATGGAACATGCTGTATTCCAACTGAGGACCATGTGTACAGTAGTCCTACACTTACACCTGTTGTCACAAGAAAGTTGAGAGCATGCTTGTCTATGTTGCAGTTCATTGTTATAAACTGTAATGCCACAACAGTAAAACAAAGGTTGCACACTCTGCATTAGAACCCAGAACCATCTGTACTCCAGTCCTACACTTAACACCTGCTGCCACAGGACTAGTTACATGACATTCCCTATTTTACTAATAATTTTTAAGTTCTTGGTGTTAACTGCAGTGCAACATTGCTTATCAGGTTTGCACAATGTCCGATAGGATTAATTGAATGCATCCGGTTTCTATTTTCGGTTGTCTGGGTCCTGTCTGCTTCCTAAAAGGGCCAGTTACCCAGTCTTCACACTGCTGCACTTTGTGCAAACCAGATAAGCACAGCCACAGATCATGCAAATGCTGGTCAATATAAAAAGAAAAGAAGAAAGAAATGTAGAGGTAGTTGAAACGAGGAAAAGCAATCTATAACATAGATAATAGAAAATGTTATTATACATGAGATAGTTCTAATTAGGTCTGGATTTGAACTCTCACTCCACTGCACCTTCAGAACACAGGATGTGTGCCTTATTCTTCTTTGCCACACAAAGCTTTGCAGCAAAGATCTTAACTCAATATGCACACAACCAACTGCAACAGAATTCACCGTGACATCAAACCATTCAAGTGTTATTTCTACATTTTGCATGTAGTGCACCTAGTGATCACACAACCTGTCATGATTTAGTGCTTGCAAATGTACAGCTCTGTCTTACATTTGTGTGTTTGTTGGTCATTCTTCATCTGAGCAGTATTCTGAGATATGCAGTTTGTAAGCCATTCTATATCATTGGCCTTAAGATGTGTGAGGATATTAAGTGGAAATATTATCATATCCAGTTGCCAACAAATGAAGGGCAGGTTGGATGTAAAGGAACATTACCTGTGAATTGTGTGCTGCTTACTTACACTTCCAACCTTACATCTAACACTTTGTAGATCTAACCTGACACAACCAGTGGAAGTAAGGCAGCCTGCAGTACTGCTGTGTCTTCCTTCTCCCAATCATTAATCAGTTACACTTGCAATCCATTAAAAACAAACACTGAGGGAGTGCCCACACAATGTTTACATCTCCTACACAGATTCAACGTTTTAAGATTCCACAAATCTAATTTGTTTACACCTCATTTGCATCTTCACTGTGCTAACAGACCTAAATCTACACTATAGAAAGGCAACCATGTAGTTAGGCAAACTGATGATTGGACCACTTGTTTATGTTGGAAAGACTGCACATGATGCTATTTCTTCAGGATATGCATGTACAGAGAAGTACTGACAAGAAGGTATGCTTTCATTTGGTCAGCTACATACTGCATATGCTATTATGTGTTTAAGAAATATCAGAAGCATAGGTTTTTACACTTTTATCTGTATGCATAAGTTAGAAGAGTGCTGATGGCATGGCCATGTTTGCCAAGCCATTCCAGAGGTATACATGATTGCTAATACATGAAGATGGAATGCTGTGTGATAAATATGTACAAATGTTTCAGAGCCATTCCTTTGATAGAAATTTTAGCATGTCAAAAAGGGTTTGTTAGCAAATTGTGTCATTTTCCTGTTCTTTTTGGGGTAGCATAGATCAGTCACTGTTATGGCACATACAAGGATTGGCTGTCCTTTTGGGGGGGTGCAAAAGTGAGTTATTGTTATGGCACAAACAAAGATATATTGCTTTATTGGTGTGATGCCAAGATATGCCACTCACTCATATTATTACACAATAAACTCCAGGTTTAAGACTTACCTTGCAAATGTAGAAATTGACATGGTTCTGTCCATGTAGACTCCTTTCCATGGCTGTATTCCACAAGTTTTGCAATATGCAGGACAAACCAGCATGGAGTCTACATGGATGCTTTATAGCTTATTGAATAGCTCCACCATGTTGGTTTGCTTGATTAGCATGCAGTTCAGCTGCTTATGCTGTAATTAGCATACATCGGTGTTCACCTGGTTTGCTGGGGTTGTGAACCTCTACACAGCACTTATGAATCTAACACTCTGCAAAGCAGTGTCCACATCGCACAGTGATGAGCACATGGTGAAAAACATCCATGTAGGCTTTATTGAATCCTGAGGTACATTTTATGTAATTGTAAAAGTTTTAGTAAGATATGCATGTTTTAGTGATTCAGAAAGATACACACATTGAGTCTGTTCCACCTGCATATCATAAGAGCTATTAGCTCATTCCATTTGCTGTGTAAGGCTGCCACTGGGTTGTGCTCTTCTGAAAATTTTGGATAAATGTATTAAAGCAATATGCAGAATGACCCTTCAAAATTGGCAAACTGCAACATTGCCAAAACATTTATTTTAAAATAAAATTGTAGCTATGGATTCTCATTCAAACTTAAAAGTCAGGTCACACAGACAAACAAAGGTGTGTTATCTGTCTATTTATTTTTTTTAAAACAAGGGTAAAACAGTGACACAAACCATTTAGTATAAGACTCAAAAAATACCTGTAAAACTAGAGTGTTGACTGGGTAATGCGTTAAATCTTCTGTTGTGAAAGCCAGTTGGCTACCTGCAAATAAACCCTTAGACACATACCAGTGTTTCGTCTACATGGTTTCTAAATACCCATAGCTTTTTACGTTAAGTTGCTAAGCCCTTACTGGTGCAGTTAGGCCAAGAATGCCAAATTTCCTTAGCTTTACAGATGTCATGGTTTGCCCTTTTTCTGAGCTCATCAGTACAGCATACAGCTAGACAGCTAGATAGATGGATAGATTTAAAGGTGATAATTTTATTCTCTTTACTTTTGTGACACAAGAATTATATTAAACCCTTTTTTTTAATATGAGGTGCTGCTGTTCTTTGCATTTGAAGGTAAGAGTGTATATTGATATCTGCCTATATTCTTTGTCTATATTTTTCTAAACATGTCTGCCTGAGTTTATCACTCAGTGATGTATGTACTGTCTATTTTTTGGTATGTGGAGCTTTTGTCCCCGGGCCTCTGCTGAAAATGGACATATATCCAGTCGGACTATCCCAGTCAACAAATGTAAAATTAAATAAAATAAATAAAAGAGTATAATGTAAACAAATATTTTACAGTTAATTATTTCAGTATTATTCATTAAAATATTTATGAATCTGGTTAAACCATTCTGGAGATACAGCCATTTATATACATGTAGCAAAAATAGCTAAAAACAACTGGTACATTGAGGGGTGGGGGGTCTTTTTGAAATAGGAGTAAACGGGCTAAATTAGTTTGAACAGTGATAGTATGGATTTACACAGTGAAATGATGTTAGAGAGAATTCTCACCTTTTAAGACTTGTAAAATGGTGTAGGACCCAAAAAGTTAATTTGTACTCCTGCAGTCAGACATCATTTTTGGACTGAGGACTTCCCTATGTAAAGTAGTAAAATATAAAAAATAGGAGCCAAAGATATAAATAGCTGCAATAAATGGAGCTTTACTGGTGCTTCTGGTACCTTGGCCAAATTGCCTTCAAGGAATAAATTCTATACCATAATGCAGCATTTTAAATATAACTGATTTTCACACATCATTAACACTTAATTACAAATCACTCAGTGAAACGCTTCACTTACCATATATCAGTTACAAAACCAAAAAGCTTTTCTCCCCATACCTATATAAAACCACAGTGCAAAAATGTACACACATCAAACGACTTTGTATACATCAATAAATCAATGCAGCAAATATAAATACAAAACTATACATTGAGATTCATATATAAATTCATACCATTAGATTGCAAGGTTCTATAATTAATAATGAACCTGGTTTCCATTTCAACAACCTATGTGTAAAATCAGTCCCCAGGCTAACATGCATAGTTCTTTTGATCGGCTGCTAATCAATATGTTGTGCTCCATCAGTGCTCTATTGATTGTTGATTGATACCTTTAAGTTCTGCTCAGCTGTTCTAGATCCATATGAATATATACACACACACACACACACACACACACACACACACACACACACACACACACACACACACATATATATATATTTATAAAATGCTTTTTGTCTTACATAAAATTGGATGCTTACTATAAAAAATTATTTTCGGATGGTAAGTAAAGAAACAACTCATCTGCACTAAATTGATAAGCTTTACATAGGTCTCGACTTCCTTTTTGGCAAATTTTGGCAAATTTATAGTTAGCAAAGTTACTATCCTTCTGTATAAATATTTTACAGTAAAATTCTTTTTATACAACACTTTTCGTCTATTAATTTACTGACTTCATTTTTACCTTCTATAATTTTATGAATGCTGATATTGCATTTGTGGCATATTTCTCAACCTTTTTGCTGAATAATTCTTGACAAAGTCAATAGTAATGGGGCAACATACATCCAAAAACTGTGACAATTTTTAAATAAAAAATATTACTATTATTCACTTAAAAAGTTAATGGAATAACAGGTTTTGTATCAACAATCATTTTCAGGACAATAGAAAGCATGAGATTCCAAAGTGTGGCAGTGTTGACTGATATTCTTAATAATTTACCAGAAAAGTCTAAATTTTACTGGAGCTTAATAATGTGTAACACAGATGGCAAGGTAGAATGTGTATGTGCATATGTTTTGTGCACAAGACAAGCACTTATTTATTATTATGTATTTTATTTTATTGCATTTTTATTCTTTACCAGGATAGTGTACTGCTCAAAACTGACCATTTGCAGACACAGCTCATGTGAAAAAAAGAAATACTCCTGGTGAGTTCTGCACAAGTAATATATGTAAAGTATGAGAGTAAGGCAATTTATAGCAAACCTTTACAAGGAAGTACAATAAATGAGTCCAAATGGGAAAAGACATCAGTAATACATGCAATATTTACATGTTTTGTAAAATGGTTACGTTCAGTGATGAAAAATAACTGAAAATAAGCACAATGTTTTGTTTTAGTAGATACAAGTTTGAAGGAATGGCTTTTTTCGTAATAGGGGGACAAAACAAAAACTGTGGCTACCATATGAGAATATTGCTTAAGTGATTATGAGTTCCTAGCTTTGACATCTGCAAGTAATTTGAGGACAGCTGTTTACTACAGTCATATCATGACCTCAGCCTATATCACCAGCATTGTACAGCTCTGTTGCCCATGATGTTTTAGCACTTGTTCTTCGATTTCCAGCACTGAGAGAATTGCACAATTACATTACCAGAATTCTTGAGGTAATGGCAGCAAACACTGTATAATGTAAGTTATGGGTTAAGGTAAACTTAAAATCACTGCTAATATAAATCTTAATGAGGTTTATTACACTGCATTTCCAGACTTGTGCCCTTGACACTTCAGTTTCATACTGAAAGGATATTTTATCTCCAGTGTCCAAACACACTTAATGAAATATAAAAGTCCAAGTTCACTGGCATAGTTCAGAGAAGTCCACACATGTGACACGAAGAAAACAAGATGAAAAGTGTTCAGCCATTGCATGGCTGTGACTGCTAGTTGAAATGTTCACTGAGTAATGCAAAAACAACCAACAAGACAGAAATGGAGTTGAATGCTTATCACAACACATGCTTGTTTTATAACAAAGGCTTGTGCCATAGTCAGTGGAGAAATGGTTATGGACTTCCAGATGCTGAGTAATAGCTGGGGGAAGCAAGGGTCAAGACTAGGAGGTTTTTATTTCATAGAATATAAAGAATAAGACTTGGTTTACATTAAGAAACAACAACATTTGTGCTTTTCTTTATTTTTGGGAAGTTCTAATTATTGAATTGCTGAAATGTCTCCATCTAAGATAATGCAGGACTAAGCATGTCAGTGCAATACAAAAGTGAGGAGGGGATATAATTCTTGCTACCTAACTCAGCCACAAAGTCCTCTTCCCCATATATAGATGTGGCACTAACGGACATTAGGGAAATAGGTCATGCCTTTCTAAACTTAAAGTAACAAACTTCTTTTTTAATATTCCCAGACAAACATTATTACACTTTTAATTAGGTAACTAAATCAGCGTGTTGTTCGAAATAGCTTAGGTGTTCGACAACTATGTTCCATGATGTTGCAGTCATGCGTATACAGTACTTAATGTGTAATTATTAGTTATCCCCAAGTCACTGACTTTATATTTGCTGTCCAAGTTGCAGTTTATTCAAAGTCTGATATTAGTTCATTATTTAAAATTAAGCTGTGTCATTCAAATCTTATTTCTTCATATTTGCCTTTGAAATATGGGATCTCTGCAAAAAAAAAAAAAAAAACAATTAAAATGTCTCTGCAAAAACAAGACTGTCAAGTTACCTGTTATAAGCCTTCCTCTCCATGTTTCCCTGAAAATACTTTCTAAGTTTTTTTTTTTCTTTACAAATTAGATACTATCTAAGCTGTATGTTTAGAAACTAGCTTATACTTGCTTGGGTCTTGTTTGAACTCACTGCAGTTACCCAAAGTTGCTTGATGGGACAGATACACACGTGCTTGCAGTATCATTAGAAAAGAGAATGACAAATGTTCCCTGCTTGTCATTAATCACTCATTTTCTGAGGTGTAGTGACCTCAGAGTGACAATAATAAAGTAAGGGGAGTGTGAAAAATGGTGAAGAATGAATGTGCTTCGTAGTACTGCAGGATGACTTGCCCTTGCAAAAAATTTTTTTATACTCTTTTTGGAATTTAATTTTTTGTAACTTTACTATCTTAACTATCATTGTTTTTAACATTTGTGTATCCATGTTGTCAGTCATGAACAATATTTGTTGACCAATTGTGTTATAAGCCAGGTAGCTTCGATGAGTCATAGTGGATAAAGGTTAGTTGAGTGCTGGGGAATTGCACAGTATGGTATAGACATATCTCATAATTACTCATACCTAATAATGTTTATACACAAGAACAGAGCACTGAATCCCATAGACCTGGTTAAGTAACTTGCTCAGTCTCACACATATACAAATGGAGGATGAAAGACTCAAACAGCGAACTAAAGGAAACAACTCATTAACAGCGCACAACCTTAAATCTCTACACTATCTACCAGACTTTGTTAGGTATGCCTGCAAACATTATTGCAAGCCATTTGGTCTGATAATGTGATCATTACAAAAGCACAATGTGTCAAAAAGAAACAAGTCACTTGAAAGACCCTCAGCAGGTTGGAAAACTTCTGTCTCTATTACGCATTGTTTACATGTAATTTTCTACATCACAGTTGTGGAGTAAAACCTTGCTTTGTGCATGGGCTGCTAGCTAATCCAGGCTTTTACTGGGATCAAGTGAATCAAAACGGTTTACTTTTGTACTGACACTTTGCAAATCATATGCATTTAAGATTATGTATTCAATCTAAAGTGTTTACTTTTATTTCTTAACAGTAGTGCCGAATTAAAATATATAGCTGACAATTTTCCATCAAGTGCACTTCAGAATTCTAGGTTTCTGTCTTTATTTGTGAATTGGTTTAAGTTTCTCTGATGTCTATATGTATATGCTTACATACAAAATTTAAAACAAAACATTGGAATGTTTAGTATGAATTCGATAAATATAAACAAAAAAAAAATGGCAGTCTGAGATGTTGAAACTTGTACAACAGTGTGTAAACTTGTACAGATAGGTTTGCTCAGTGTAGTACAAGTTTCTGATTTACAGACTGGTGCAGCTTCACTGACATAAGAATACTCCTGTCCATTGCACTACACCTATCTTGCAGGTGTAGGCAATACAGCAGGCCAGCAGCACAGGTGATGCTAATTACCCATATGCACTTCCCTGTAAGTTATCCCTAAGATCTGAAAAGCAAGGCAGAGTAATTCAAATGCTATTTTGGAGAAAAGCCAAAAACATAGTCTATGCCCATTCAGTTTGATGTCAGAAGTGCAGCTGTAAGTATTACAAACTGTGTTTGTGTGTGTGTGTGTGTGTGTGTGTGTGTGTGTGTGTGTGTGTGTGTGTGTGTGTGTGTGTGTGTGTGCGCGCATGTGTGTATGTGTGTGTGTCTCTTTACATTGAAACATAACTGTCATTGTTACCATCCATATACTATATAATAAAGAAAGAAGACCAGCCATAACAGAGGTGAAGTTTGAGGGAGAAGAATATTCTTGCACCATTCCTTTATTGATAATGTTAAACACCTGTATGGCTTTGACCACAATATAGACACCTGAAAAGTAAAAGCCATTAGTCTTTAAACCATATTGGAAGTCATAATTTCATATCCCTCACTCGTGTAATTGTCTAGCATACTCTTGAAAATTCTTGTATTCCAAGTTTATTTAATTTTCAAAGAGGATTTGTTTGTTCATTTCCTGTTTGTGGGTTTTCTTTCCTTTTTGTATTTTTGTCATTTTCTCCCTGTTATTTTACATTCCCTGCACTTAATACATTCACGACTAGGGGAAATCATATAGCAAGTTCCCAAGAAAGCTAATTTGGGCAGTCCTATGATGGCTAAAAGTTTGGAAACATGGGCACAATTAGTGCAGGCTAAGCACTGTGACCCACTGACAAAAGTTCAAACAATGTCAAGACAGTGGGGCACATCAATGCTCATCTCTAAGCCATTCCTGTTCATTCAGGTGATGAACTATATCAGAAAAGAGGTTGGAGGGACAGATCAATAAAACTGTTCTATGCAGATGATGTGGCACTACAGACAGACTTTTAACAGGAGTAGGAATGGAATGTAAAACCAAAGACACATGGAATGAAATTCAGTACAAACAAGACGTTTGTAATATCAGCAAACTGAGGAAATCAGAAAAAAAGATGGAAACTGAGACAGAAGGGGAAACAGCAGAACAGATGAGCAGCTTCAAGTATTTGTAAGGTGTTGTTAAAGAAAATTGAAGTCTGAATGATGAAGGTCAAAGCTAGAACTAGATGCACTGCAGCCAAGTAGCACAATGTGTCTGAGGTAGTATGTGACAGAAGATTGCCAAGGAAATTGAAAAGTAATATATACAAAACAGTGGTGAAACCAGTGCTAATGTATGTCAGAGAAACATGGATTGTGAAGGCAGAACAGATGAGAGAGATTGAAATGATGCAGACAATGCCCCTGACTGAGGCTGACAGTAACATGAACACTGGGGGACAGATGAAGAAATGAGGATATCAGAGTAGATGTTAAAGTAGCATTAGTTACAAGGAATATCAAGGAAAATGGATTATTGTAATTCAGTCACAGGTGTAGGAAAGCAGAAGATGATTTGATAAAATAAATTTGGGAGAGACAGGAAGAAGGCAAGAGGAAACAAGAGTGTCCAGTCAAAAGAAGGATGGATGGACTGCATGACAGAAGACCTTTGGCAGATGGGCATGACTGGTTAAGAAGGTAAGAGTGGCTATGAGATGAGATTGTGTTTATTTACTGTATTATTTCATTGTTTTGCCTGTTTCAACCAATACTATCTTGTCTGCTCGTTTCCCGCCTTTCCTAGCTACACTAGTCCAGATCCCAGGCTTTGCTTGTCTCAGGACTTTATTTTCTGTGTTTAGAGCTATCCAGACCTTGCTGTGGTAGAGGGAAGTCCTACTGCTTACTGGTGGGAGTGGTGAGCATTGTACTGCCTATCTAACACTAGATGAGTGGTTTGCAGCTCTGAAACTGTAATTTTATTAGCCTTTTTAGGCTGATTTCTATCTCGTCTCTTTCAACTTTCTGGCTTAAAAATGTGTGTGTTTGCACATTTTTCACATCATGCAGCACCGTGGGGCTATGCTTAAACTATTCCAGGTGCCAGAAAGTCTGCTCTTCAAATTTTCCCTAAGAACTAGATGTTTCTCAGTAGTAGCACTAAAATCTAAACCCCCGTGACTAGCACTTGATCTAGAACCTGCTGGAAAGCACTAGGAAGTCTTAAACTGATAAAGCACTCAACTCTACTTGTCAATAAGGAGAAATTAATCATAGGCACTAAACAGCCTATAACTACAAAGTACCTTGCATAGGTAAGGGAAAACAGATCTTGTACTTTACAAAAAAGCACCTAAACAGGCATGTCCAAGGGTCAGCTTCCAGTGATTTCTCCTGTCCACCTGGTGAATCTGGGCATACTGGAGCAATTCAGCAACTGCCTCATGTACACAGACAACCCTCTCCTCCTACCACCCAACACTACAATCTGCGAGAGATGCACTTACATAGCCAAACTGGAAGCAAAGCTCTCTCCAGCCAAGATTGTGTTAGACAGTCAAGAGGAGAAGGTTAACACCTGCACTACACCTCAAGCAACACATAGCCCTTCAAAACCCACACCATCAACACCCACATATAGCAACACTAAACTCGCATATGCGGAGGCCCTTAACATTAACCTGCCCAAGCAACAAGGACCTCCAAAGCTGAAACGGAAACAAACACCAGCCACAACCAAAGTGACACATAGCTCACAATACCAGTGTGCCACCTAAGAACAGCCCCTAAGGAAAGACAATGCACTCAACACTTTAGTCATAGATGACTGTATAGTCATGCACACTGATGTCCCACTCACTAGGCTGAACAAGGAGAAAATTGCAGCTGCCTGTCGAGTGCCAGGATCCACCACATAACGCATACACTTAAGTCACTCCACAACAAGTACAAATATGACTCTGTCATTGTCCATGTTGGAGTGAATGACTTGAGACATACCTCCCTGGGCTACATGAAAAGAGAGATGGAAGAGCTCTCAGATCATGTGGCTCAGGCAGGTATGACCCTAGCCCTGAGAAGCATCCTGCCTTTGCCCAGAATGATACCGCAGTATACGGACAAAATGATTGACTTCAACAATTGGCTAAGCTTCTGGTGTCATTCAAAGGGGATCCAGTATCTGTCTGCCTGGAAAGACATGATAGACAAACCATGATACTTTGCCAGAGATCGTCTCCACCTGTCACCCCTGGGATTCAGGTTACTGGCTAAAGCTGTTGCCTCCCCTATAGTGCCTTTTTAGGCAAGGTTCAAAGGACAAAACTACCACTGTAACAGATACAAGCATGCAAAATCTGAAGGTAATGCTACTCAATGCTAGAAGTCTAAACCTCAAAATGCACTCTCTTGAGGCACTCCTAAAAATGGAGGACATCAATATATGTGCAGTAACTGAGACCTGGTTCAAGGCTCCAGAGAGAACCCCTGCAATACCAGGCTACAACTCTTACCACACTTTTCAGCCACCAAACCAAGACCGAAACACTAAAGGTGGAGGAGTGTCCATATTCACCAAGGACATTCGCACCTCCAGGCTAGTTGCCCAATACAATGCATCTGAAATTCTCCAGGTGCAACTAACTCTATGTAAGACTGCAATCCAAATTGTAGCTTGCTACAGATCCTCCACCATGCCCCAAGATTCTCACTACACCTTTCTAAATATACTGGAAAATACTAAGATTCAACCAAACACCCTAATACTGGGTGATTTCAACTATCTGCCATTAACTGGGAAAACTACTCGGGTACCAACACCTTTTCCCAGTGGTTCTTGGAATTCATAAATTCCAATGCCTTGGATCAACTAATCCATTGTCCCACCAGGGGCTCCAATATCCTAGGCCTGGTCATTACCAACATGGGAGATAGATGCCCCACACCAGTGGTCACCCCCTCATTGGTCAGGTCTGACCATAAGCAAATCACCCTTGACATCCACATCCCACCCCCACACTCCAGTAAAGAAACCTCCGTAAAAAACTTCTCTAAAGCCAACTTCGTGCTACTCAAGTCAGAAGAGACAAACTTCATGACACCCATGCAGACAGGATCTGAAAGTTTGACTGCTGAATCCTACACTAAGGGCACTGTATGAGCACATCCACTCGTGCATGAATCGTGCCATCCCAAATAGAACCAAGATGCTCTCCTCCAAAAAAAGGAACCCAATCTGGTGGTCCCCTGCCATAAACAAACTATACACCAGAAGGAAGAAACTGTTGCAGAAACGAGGAAAATCCTAGGATGCAAAAAACTCCCTCACCAGCCTCAGTAAGAAGCTGAGATCCCTCATAAAATCCTCCAAAGCTAGTTACGAAAATAAAATTGCCAAAACTTCCAAAGACAACCACAAGGCATTTTATAGTTATGTCAAGAATCTAAATGGCAATGCTCAGATCTGATCTGAGCTATAACAGAATGGCATTAAATATACTGATCCCAAGGATATTGCCAATATCCTGGCAGATTGATTTAGTGACATCTTCACCCCCCTCTCACCCCCTAAAGGGCCAATCTCAATACCAAAAGATTGCCAAATTCCAGTAATCATGGCCACACAGGTAGAAACCGCACTCTCCAAAGCTAAGAATACAGCATCCATGGGACCAGATGACATCCCAGGCTGTGTACTACATGAAATACAAAATGAACTGGCACCTCACCTAAGTGTCATGTTTAATCATAGCCTCGCCTCAGGCTTCGTACCCACTGAGTGGCGCACAGTTACAGTTATCCCACTCCACAAGGGGGGATCCACCTTGGATCCTGGGAACTACCGTCGCATCAGTCTGACAAGCCTGATCTGCAAGGGCATGGAACGCATTATCATGGACCTTATAAACAAAGACATTGGCAACCTTCAAACACTGGACCCCACCCAGTTTGGGTTCGTGAAGGGCAGATCTTGCCTCCTGAATCTGATCGACTTCTTTGAATGAGTCTCCAGAGCTGTGGACAAGGGTAAGGCGGTCCACACTGACTTTCTGGACCTCACCAAGACCTTCAACACCATCCCCCACTCTGGAATCATAGATAAACTTACTAAGCTGGGCATAAATCCCTACTTCACTTGATGGGTTGCCAACTGGCTTACTGATAGAACCCAGACTGTAAATGTAGCCAACTCAAAATCCAGCTCCAGACAAGTGACAAGTGGAGTACCTCAGGGTTCAGTCCTGGGACCACTCTTGTTTTGCATCTACTTCTCTGAAGTACAGGACAACACTAAGGGACTCTGGCTAACAAAGTTTGCAGATGACTGCAAACTGGGAGCCATTACCTAATCCCCAAATGATGTGTATATTCTACAAAAGGGTCTTACAGAAACAGATGCTTGGTGCCAGAGCCATGTGCTCAAGCTTAATGCCAAAAAATGTATAGTTATTCCCTTTGGGAAAAAACATGTACCCATGAATTACTACATAGATGGCCGTACACTAAACACCAAAAGTGTGATGAGATACTTAGGGACACAGGTGGACAGTGGTCTCACCTTCGATAACCATATTGCCACAACAGTCAGGAAATCCTTCTATGTGGCACACCTCATCACTAAGGACTTTTCATCCAGAAAAAAGGAGGTCATTGTCCCACTGTACTCATCCCTCATTAGACCCATTATAGAGTACAATGTACCTTTTGGTATGTACCTCACAAGACATCTGCAACAGCTGGAAGGGCTGCAGAAATACTTTACTAAAAGAATCACAGGCCTAAAGCAGATGCCCTATGCTGACCATCTAAAAAATCTCCAGCTATGCTCTGTGGAATATCGTCTACTCAGAGGCAATCTCTGCTTAACATACAAGGCCATGTCAAACCTTGAGCTGCTGGACATGCTCCACTTAAAGAAATCCCAATCCCTCAGAGCCACATGCTCCAGGAAAACATGCTGGAGGGATAGGTTCCTGACCCAGAGGCTCCCTATACTCTGGAATAGACTGCCCATACATGTCAAGCAGTGCCTCCTTGGCCCTCTTCAAAAGTAATCTTGACAATTGGATGGGAGATAGGAAATTCACCCTGAGGATCATGTCAGTTGCCCTGCTAGACAGGGGTCCAGGGAAGTAAATATTGTGGGAAGAAATATCCAGGGAATTGTTATGGCTGGGTTTGTATAGGCCCTATGGCCAATAGCCTAGTACCAACCTATGAACCTATGAGAGAAATGGCAACTGCTGACATTAACCCCTGACACCATGCAGAAAAAATGGGGTCGTTGATGATGATGATGTCATGTCATCATTTAGAAGAATTACTATATAACTACTACATGATATACTTATGCAGTTCCACACTACCTTGTGTCATGTTGTTCTGTTATCCATGAAAGAGTCAAAAGTTAGCTTCTTCATGAATTGTTACCCTTAGAACATATTAAGTAGTTTTCTTTGTCTTTGTTCACTTAGTTTTATATATATATATGGGTCTCTTTCATCTTTCAAACTTTCAAAAGGCTGACAATGAATAGCAGAGATCCTGATACAGCATGGACATGGGAGATTTTCCTTTCCTGCACTGTAGTGTGATCTCAGAGTAGGAATATTTAAGTAGCAGGGGGTGTGAGGGGTGCAGGGAGACTTGCCCCCCTGGGAGCACTGCGTAGTTTGTGTTTTTGTTTGCTTATTTTTTTAACTTCACATTTTTGAACATTCAAATGTTCGATCATATGGGCTTGGCCATATGAAAGTTGGGGATTTGACTGTTCGATTATGTGAAGCAGATCCATAATGTATCACCGTTTATTTCTCCGAACTTACCATCAGTTCTAACACTGATATCCTTTTGCCCTTTCCCATATTATGTTTTAAAGTGACAGTAATTTTCTATATTAGTTACTCTTTGTAAAAATTGTAATAAAATCTGCATATTTATCTGTTAACCCACCAGCTTTGTTCTTGGCACCTTATATTTACCTGGCAATGATAATGCCAGTCCATAGAAGATTTCTTCAAATTTTAATTGCACTGTATCTGGTCATACACATCAGTCAAGTTATAGTATCACACACACAAATAGTTCTATGAAATGTACACACAGCTGTAGAACTACAGCTGACTGTAAATACAAGAATTATACAAATAGCTATTGCCATGTAAAAGACATTTTAGTTGTTAACCTAAAACTATTTCAAAAGTTAGATAACAACTGTAAGGCTAGATGATCAGCAAATTGATTAATGTTTCCTACAGAATTTATGAATAAGGTGTACCATGCTCCAGTTCTCCACCACAAATACCTGTCCAGTGGACTTAATAAATATTAGTGTATGTAGTGTAATGTTCATTCACACATAATTTCATAGTCTCGTGTAGATACTAGGCAATCAGTCTCATAGACAATTTTCAACCTACGTAATGCAAATTCTGCTACAGCCTCCAGCCAACTATCAGGGATTGAGGACCAAGATTAGGGCTGAATTTATGGATCCTCATCTACAAATTTAAAATATTTTGTGGAGAGAATTAGGGAGCTGCTTGTTTGATATGGAATGGAAGGTTATTCCATAGGTAGGGGATTCTCTGGGAAATATACTGACCCTAAAAACAGGTTCTATTTTTTCTGCAGTGCATATTTATATTCCTAGAATGAGTGTTAGTAGTCTAACTTATTTTTCAGATGTCTAAAAGATCGAACAGGACTGGTTCATGTACTCCTTTGTAAGTCAGGCAAACATTGCCCCACAGAAGTCTGTAAGAGACATAATAGAGAGATAAAGGTTTTAGTCACTCTGTATAAGTCAGGGAGCTTATGGACAAGTTTCATTGTTAGAAAACATTGAGATTTTCTAAATGGTGATATGTCTAGATTAGTACATGCTAGCAGAGATATTATATTCAAGTATGGTCTCGATGAGGGTGGAGTATGAAGGAAAAGTGACTTCTTTTGACCTGAAGATTATAACTTTATTAATTAACTGGGCTAGGTATAAACATTTTGTAATGATAGTCAATACATGGTGAGTAAAGAAGAGTTAGTTTAATATTCATGAATGTGCCTGGACCTCTAATGATAGTTTCTGTTATGGTGGTGATGTCTTTATGTGGCAATTGTAGAGATGCTCTTGTGTCCTACAGATATCACATTTCTTTGCATTTAACTTTAATCCATGGACTAGGTACTATGAATTTGTTATGGCTAGGTTATTTTTTTTTACAAGGTAACTCTGTTATCGAAGTAAAAAAAAAACATATACATGAACATCAAGCCATAAGCATGAATCCATCAAACTAGACAGAATTCAAGACATCATACCAAACCGCAAAAATGTGTGTCTCACTCTACAAGCTACTACAAAAAGCTGTCTCATGTTAGAAGCTAAACATTTGCAAAAATATAGCAAGAAGATAAATTAAAAGTAATTTCATGAAGACTTAAAATAAACTAGAAATATAGAAAAATATTCCAGCCATTATTTTGTATTTAAGATTTTGTGTTTCCAGCAGCTAAGATTGTCACTGAAAAACCAATCAGTAAAAACAAAATGAAAACTCTAGCAAAGCTACAACTTCCACTGAGTGACCTCCCAAACCTCTTGTATCAGAGGCACATGGGATATATACAAATGATCCTTATGAACATCAGGTGTTTCAGCTCATTGGCGATTCTGAATGCCCATCACTTATTTCATCGTTTTACTGGACAATTTCACACCAATAAAACCAAACCCCACTAGCTGTGGATATGCATTTTTTGGCCTTGTTATGACCTCGTCAGCACAGCACAAGCAGAGTGTTTGACTAAGCATTAGAAACACAGTGACCCTAATGATAATGGACATCAGCTGGTAATAACAGCCCTGTATTTCTAATGCTTAGTCAAGCACTCTGCTTGTGCTGTGCTGATGAGGTCATAACAAGACCAAAATGTGCATATCCACAGCTAGTGGGGTTTGGCTTTATTGGTCTGAAATTGTCCAGTAAAATGACAAAACAAGTCATGGGCATTCAGAATCACCAGTGAGCTGAAACACCGGATGTTCATAAGGATCATTTGCATATATCCCATGTGCCTCTGATACAAGAGGTTTGGGAGGTCACTCAGTAGACGTTCTAGCTTTGCTAGAGTTTTCATTTTGTTTTTACTGAGCAGCTAAGATTGTGAAAAGATGCTAAAAAATAAAATGCTATTCCAAAAAAAGATTTTTCCAATGTTTAAACAACATATTCAACAGGGAAGCTACCACTGTCCTGATCCAAACCCAAGCCATGAGGGAAAGTTCAACATATTTCATGGGTATAGCCAACATCCAAAGGTAAATATCTAAAGTATGTGGTAAGGGTTGTTAGAGAACTCATGTTATTATAACTATAGTTTTTGTCCAAGTAAACTTAATACAAAACCATACCATGTATAGTCTACCTCCTTGGAGCTATACCACCAAAAATCACCTTACACTATCCCTAATTTATGCTTAAAGAAATTTGGAGGGAATTACCAAAGATAAAAGCATTTACAATGTACAAACTTCTACTGAGAGGGTAAACATTTATGATGCAAGAGACTTGAGATTGTTCCCAATCCTTCTTGTTATGTTGGCAATGAAGCATACCTTGCCATTTAACAGAAATTATAAGGCTAAATTCCTGGTTAATGCTATTAAAATCATCATAACATCATTTCAGTCTTCCCTAAGAATGCTGTAGATGATGTAGCTCAACTGTTAATCTACGTAACCCCCAGGTAAACTGAAAGCTGCAGTTTACAGATATGGAACCTAGAGATACAAGCATGGATTTGGGATACTTGCAACCATTTGATTTCATCTTTTCCCTTCCAGCTTCTCTATGTTCCTGTAAAGGAAAGAAAGTAAATTCTGTACTATCCATAATATCCAGAATAAAGACAAATCCCCCTGCAATCCAACTATACCAAAAGACAGGTTGTGAATAAATCAATATGCCTGAATTGGCCAATAAACTTGATGTAGGCAAACTACTTCTTCCTTTTTTTCTCATCTTTATGATTACATGAGACTAATTTTTCAAACTAGTGCTCTAAACCATCCAGGTCCCACACCTTGCGTGAAGAACTCCCATTTTTCACCAGCCCTGAATCG